>NC_052057.2:44525611-44655158 GCF_903992535.2 Arvicola amphibius
TCAGAAGTCATCTTCAGAATCCAGAAGGCAGGAAGAGCCCAGGGCAGTTAAGATGGAAAGAGCAAGGCTGATTTGGGATGAAGGAAACTGCAGGCCACTTCAAGTCTGGCGTTTGTTTACTAGGTGACTTATTATTTTAGAGCCTTCAAGACCAGAGAGAAGTGGTCAAATTGATAGCGCTTAGATGCAAGTTCCCATGACACTGTGGGAATTTTAGACCGTTGTAGCTGTAGAAAGTTGGGGGAATACAGACAAGATATAGACAGTAAAGTTGAATTCTGCCCTCAGGTCTGTTAACCATTTTAATTTTCTGTAGTCGTTTATTCCCACTTAATGTGTACACCTGATGCGTGTATGTTGACTTTACCCATTTTCTCTGGCCCCAAGCATCATGCAATATGGTGTTCTGCTTTTTCACTTTTACACTGTAAACACACACCACCCTCTCTCTACCTGTTAGTAAAAGCAGTGAGACTGGCTTCAGAGGTGGGACCTGTGATGTCTCGTTGCGGCAGAAGTGGAGACAGAGGGCTTTGGAGGTTTTCTCTACTGATACTTGGCACTGAGGCAGGTCTGTTATCTTGGGAATCTGAAAAGCCACAGTGAGTCATTCACTTGGGAACTGAATTCACAGGCAATACTTCACTTTGTTTTATTACTTCAATCACGTTAAATCAATTTCACATTTTGAAAAATGTTTTCTATAATTTATTTATGTGCATTGGGGTTTGCCTGTGTGTCTGTCTGTGTGAGGGTGTCAGATCCCCAGGAACTGGAGTTATAGACAGTTGTGAACTGCCATGTGGGTGCTGGGAATTGAACTCTGGTCCTTTGGAAGAGCAGCCAGTCCCCTTAACTGCTGAGCCGTCTCTACAGCCCTCAGTCTCACCTTTTTTAAATGTGTTAAACTGATTTAATATTTTCAGAATGTTAAAACTCATGTCTGTCATCTTTCTTGCCCAGTTCTTGCTCTGGACATAGGATTGGACTCTTAGAGAAAGGAGAGAGGAGGAAAGGGGAATTGTGTTTATTGAGCACAAAGATGTATGGAGGGATCTTATCTTTTAATTCTCTGTTGGTAAAATAAAAAAATAGCTCTAGATCACTATAATCACATGCCTGTACCACCAAGATCAAGAGGCAAGTTGCTGTCCTGTCTTGTCTTTATTTGGAGTGTCCTTGAGGAAGAAGGCCATCTCCAGGCAAATTACATTCCTTTGGTTTAACAAGGTTATGTCTGTTAAAACAGTAACTAAAAGCCAGGTGGTGGTGACACAAGCCTTTAATCCCAGCACTCGGGAGGCAGAGGCAGGCAGATCTCTGTGAGTTCGAGGATAACTTGGTCTACAAGAGCTAGTTACAGGACAGGCTTCAAAGCTAAAGACATGCTGTCTGAAAAACCAAACAAAAAACACAAAAGAAACACACAACCCAGTAACTAAAAAGGTATGACCTTGTAAAGGTTGGTACACCTCAGGTGACCTTAGATTTCATAACGTTCATGTATAAGTTTTGTAATTTATTAAATGTAGGTTAAATTTATTTAACTTGTGCATTAACTTTGTGATTATTTCTATTTTTTTAAGTCAAAAGTAAATATGGGTACTCGGGTGGTTTCAAAAGTATAAGTGCTCTGTAGATCCCAACCACTTTGCTCTCCTGCAATGTTAAACATTTCACCATGAACTGTGTGGCTGTGTACCTAGGTGTTCTATAGCTAACTCTGCTTACATCACTGATGTAAACAGGAATTATGGAGTTTGCTTTTTGCCACGTGCTATAGACATGACAGCAACTATAGGATGAGCAAAACAAACCCCAGACAACTCTTCATTGAGTTGCTTTCCTGTCTGTAAACCAGTGTTCAACAGCGAGATGGCAGGAACTCTCGCAGACCACGACATCTCCTAGAAGACAGGATATTCCTGCCATCATTTTGGAAACATGAGCTCCTGTGTCATTTCTGTGCTTCGTATGTGACCCATTAACTTGCTGCACAGGCAGGCAGATTCACTGTTCAGGAAGGTACAGAGTGCTTGGGAAAGCAGAAGAGTGACTGACTCACGCAGGTGGTTCATTACAGGCGCTGTTCCAGGCTGCAGAGCTGAAGTGGGGGACAGGTGAAGAAAAGTTTATCATGATCTTTGGGACACGCAGTGTGTCTCATTTGAGAAGAGGTAAATAAAAAACAAAAACAAAAAAACCAACTGCTTGAGACCAGTGTTTTGGGAAATCTGGAAAGAACATGGGCAAATCTGAACAGATACCTGCCCCAGAGAAAAATCAGTTTCCACTGTTTGATCAGGAGAAATGGCAGAGTGCTTGACACTGCTACTGTTGCTTTTACAAAGCTAGGTGTCCTCAGCAGTCCCATCACCCTCAGAGGTCCAGGCTTTAGGCTGGAGTCTTGTCAGGCGCCAAGGAGGGTCACATTCTAAGAACTTGCTGCACATCGGTCCCTAAGATTCATAGGCATCCATTCAGTGCAGCTGTCAATACCAGTTGAGAATTAGTTTGGTGGCAAGTGACAAAAAGCCCTCATCATGGCTTTAACAGTTGGGCTTTATTCCTGTGGGTATGACATGGTGAGTTGGTAGGAACTGTATCCTTCTGTTTTCCTGCCACACTGTCCTTAGCGTGTCCCTTCTTAGGCTCGTTACCTCATCATCACAAGGTGGCTGCTGTGGCTCCAAACCTCATTTTTACAACAGGAAGAGGACAAAAGGTTAAATCAGTTCTACTTGTTGATCACCTTTTAGAAGGAAGGAGAATCTCTCCCAGCAGATTTGCCTGTTGCTCTCACTGATTAAAACCAGCAAGAGGCCAGGAAATCAGCATCTGTGAAGCCATGTTTAGAAGCCAAGCGTGGTGCCTTATGCCTAAGTATAAGCTCCGTGCTTAAGCCTCCCCAGCTCCTCAGACAAGCCACTGTCACATCTGGACCTCATTTGGACATTCATCCTGGCTAACAGGGCTCTGTCTGTTAACTTTAGACAAAAACTAAGTGTGCAACTCTGTGACATTGTAAAGATTGGGCACATCTCAAGAGAGCCTTTGGAGAGCAGAGACAGGAGGGTCAAATTTGAGGCCAGCCTGTGTGACCCTGTGAATTCTTTTATCTATCTATCTATCTATCTATCTATCTATCTATCTATCTATCTATCTACCTACCTACCTATCTATCTATCTATTATTTATTCATTCATTTCTATGATATTTATTGAGCTCTACATTTTTCTCTGCTTCCCTCCCTGCATCTCCCCTCCCCTTTCAATCCTCCTCCAAGGTCCTCATGCTCACAATTTACTCAGGAAATCTCGTCTTGTTCTACTTTCTACTTCTCATGTAGATTATATCTATGTATGTCTCTCCCAGTGTCTGCATTGTTGTCTGAGTTCTCTGGGATTGTGGTTTGTAGGCTGGCGTTTTTTGCTTTATGTTTAAAAATCACCTATGAGTGAGTTCATGTGATAATTGGCTTTCTGTGTCTGGGTTACCTCACTCAAAATAATGTTTTATAGATCCATCCATTTTCCTGCAAAATTCAAGCTGTTGTTATTTTTTTCTGCTGTGTAAATGTACCATTGTGTAAATGTACCACACTTTTGTTATCCATTCTTCAATCGAGGGGCATTTAGGTTGTTTCCAGGTTCTGGCTATGACAAACAAAGCTTCTGTGAACATAGTTGAGCACATGTCCTTGTGGCATGATTGAGCGTCCTTTGGATATATACCCCAAAGTGGTATTACTGGGTCTTGAGGAAGGTTGTTTCCCAATTTTCTGAGAAATCACCACACTGACATCCAAAGGGGTTGTACCAGCTTGCATTCCCACCAGCGATGCAGAAGTGTTCCCTTTCCCCACAACCTTTCCAGCATAAGTTGTGATCAGTGTTTTTGATCTTGACCATTCTTAGAGGTGTAAGATGGAATCTCAGAGTTGTTTTGAATTGCATTTCTCTGATGACTAAGGATGTTGACCATTTCCTTAAGTGTCTTTCAGCCATTTTTGATTCCTCTGTTTAGAGTTCTCTGTTTAGGTCTGGGCTCAATTTTTTTATTGGATTATATGATCTTTTGGTGTCCAATTTCTTGAGTTCTTTGTATATATTCTGGAGATCAGACCTCTTTCTGATGTGGGGTTAGTGAAAATCTTTTCCTATCTGTAGGCTGTCCCGAGCAGCTTTCAGCTTGCATGGAGTGTCTTGAGTTTTAAATCTGTCAGCCCCAGGATGACCATGGGATGAAGTCAGCTCATAAACACAATGTCGAGAACACACTTTACATTCTTATTTCAATCCACATATTCTATTGTTTACATTCTAACAGTGAGAATACATTTTTTTTGGTGCCAGGATTGAGAATATATGCTCCCTCGATGCCAGAGGAGTCTGTGAGTAGTTTATTTTTAGTCTTGTCTACCACTCAGAATGATAACACAGTTTTAAGAGCGTGGTATCTGAATTTGGCGACTCACAAATGTCATCGTGAGCAAAGGAAATTTTGTCAACGAACACTCCAAGTCAATCACGCCTCACATGAATTCAAGGAACTTAAGGAAAATAGAGGGCAGCGAGGACGCCGAGAGCCCTAAGTCTAAGCATGAGCGGTCATGATTGTCTTTGCAGGTCTTTTCAGCCCTGGGCCTGCAAGGGGCAGATGATAAGGTGTGAAGGTATGGGAATGCTCATGCAAGGACACTCCTGGGGGATGGAGAAGGGGCCAGGAAAGAGTCATGCTATAGTGACACAATCCTAGCCCTGGTTGGAGGAGGGAAGTTGGGTCCTAGACTGTCCTGTAGTCCCAGGCAGGGACAGCTAGGTATCAGGGTGTTGCTTGAATCACAGCTGCCTGCAAAGTGAACCCATGTCTTCCAGGAAAGGGTCTGTGGGTGTCTACTAAGGTTGGCACTGATGGGGACAGTCAGGGAGTTCTGGGAGATACAGCCTCAATCCTCCACCACTGCAGCAGCTTCCAGAGGTCTTATTTGGTGCTAGCACAAAGTTCTAGGGGACTTGCTAGGGCCTCAAGATTGCAAGCATTCAGGACACTGTTCCTATAAGGGCAGGAACATCTTAAATCCCAAATCCTAATATCTCCAGAACAGGGGCAGCCTCTGAGTGCAGGTGCTGTGAAAGCTGCACCTAGGAATTGAGCTTTGGAGTTCTGTACATGGGAGCTGACATTATCTGTGGTTGTGCCAAGTTCTGTGTGAGGCAGAGTGCCTCAGGAGTGAGCCCCACAGTAAAGTGGGTAAGGCAAAAAGACTCACCCAGGTTAGGTTTCTTTTTCCTAGCAAAACCACACTGCTCTGAAATGAACAGACATCCTGGCTGATTTAAGATCCTCTTGCTCCTTAAATATGCCACAGCAGACCCATGCCCGCTCAGAGCAGCAGAAGGAGTCCAACTGCAGCCCTGGCAAGGAGCCTGCAGGACCTGCAGGACCAACCAGCTGCAAATTTTAGCCAGGGAAGGAACTTACTGAGTGCACCTTCTGCCATCTCAATGGCAGTGATTCCCAAAGACCACAAATAACTCTGTAAAACAAGAAAGCACAGATACACACACAAATTCAATTAACAGAGGACAATTTGGTTAAACTTGGAAATGACCTCAGAACTGCCTGTGGGGAAGTCAACCCATTGTCTGTTTACAAACCTATTTCTCCCATCCAGCTGCAGAGCCAGAGGAGTCACACTCGCTTTTCTGTGCACGTATTTTTCCTGGTGCCTGGCATATGGTATGTTCCCAATAAACATATGAAAAAATATATAAGGGTTTTTAAAGTTAATTTATTACTGAGACTTACATGTCAGGAGAGCCATAGGAAATTTTGCTGTTTCCAGTTTTTTAACTTGCGTAAAATAAGAGTTTCATGATACTATTTCATCTGCCTAGCATCCACTTTCCTCCCATCTCTCTTCCAGCCTCCTCTCTTCCCCTTCCACACTCTTGTTAGCTCCCTCCATTCTCCCAGATAGCTCCCCCTCTCATCTGCTCTCCGTATCAGACACAGCTTTTCTTTCAATGCTTTTATTGGGTAATAGCTGTTACATAGTACACTGCACATGTATGAAGATACCACCCGCTAAGGTGCGGCACTCCTGCAACTCCGCCATCATGTCGAGGCAGCAATCATCCCCCCAGAAGACTGCACTCTCCCCTTGTAGGTTTCCCCTTCTTTCCAGGCTCTCTTTCCACTCTCTAGGTAACTTACCCATCTGCTCTCTGTCACTGTAGATTACATCTTCCAAATTTTATAGAAAAAACAGAACAGTAGGTGGCCCTTTGCATCTGTTTGTTGTTTTCCCATTTATGAAACATTCTGGAAGGCCCTTCTGGTTGCATCATATTTTTGAAACTTTGTGTCTTTTTGTCATTTTAATAGTATTCTACTAAGCAGATGTGCTGGAGTCTGATACACATGCTGAGAGATATTTGGAGTGTATCCAGTTTGGGCTACTCTACAGAAAATGGTTGCAAACCCTGGTGTCTAAGTCTTGGGGACAAGCTTTTCTGCTTTCTAAATAAACTCAGAACTGCGGAACCATTTAGTAGGCATTAGTTACATTTAACGTGTCCAGTGTGCAACAATGTACCCGTTACAACGACAGGATGAGGATGGGAGGTTCTGAGGGGGACTTCGTGTGCATTTCAGTACAGGCAGCCAGATGCTCTCTAGTGCATTTACAGACGGCCATAGAAGGCAGGTCTTCAGCTCTAACCTGCTTTCTTTTGTTTTTGGTTTTTCAAGACAGGGTTTCTCTGTAGCTTTGGAGCCTGTCCTGAAACCATATCTTGTACACCAGGCTGGCTTTGAACTCTGTTTCCCAACTGCTTCTAACCTGCCTTCTTACATTTGGCTGACTGTCATGTTCTAGTCCTAGTTTTCCATGGCCAGGGCTTCCTGCTTTACTGGAAGGAATCTCCATGTCTCTCTATCCCTGTGTAGTGATCTCTAAGTATGTCATGGCCAATGTCAACAAGAAAAGGAGGAAACCATGAAATGAGTCCAGAAGGATGCTTGCTGCTCCCTCCTCTCAGCTGATGGGTAAGAACACCTAAGATGGCTCCGGTCCAGGGACTGCATTCTGATATCATCTGCCATCACACTCCCAGGGTTTTAGGGGTTTTATGTACATTATTCAAAATTCTCCCTTGTAATTCTCCTTTGCACTCAAATTATAAATACCAAAGTGAAGCTTCTTTGCTATCCCCATCAAACAAATGTCAAGGGCACAAGAAAGTGTGGGGGGGGAGGGAAGGGTATAATTGGAAGGGAGTCATGGACTACATGCTGAGTCATTCCCTGGCACTGGATTTCTCAGTAGCCTGTATATGAGCAGAGTTCCTTAAGATATACAAAGGGATATACTGGTGCCTAGCCTACCTCCCAGAGTGCAGTCCCCTCAGAGCAGGTAGCAATGGGGACAGTGAGGCGCTGGGCTGAGGTGCCAACACAGCAGTGCGGGGAGTCAACTGCTGTCCTCGCTCTCTGCTCCTTTTCTGGATTTTATCCAGAGGTCTAGACGATATAAATACTCCCAGAATGTGTATGTTCCAGCAAATGACTGTTTCTAGTGTTGGCTCAGGCGTGTAATGCGACAAAGATGAGAACATGGCTCTCTTGTTCCTGGCTTTACAGTTGGCACACAGAGTGGCTTCAGAACATGAGAGAACATCAAGACACTCCCTGTATGGGTGGTGTCAGACAGGAAACGGAGAAGAGCTGGAAGTGGAGGGTCAGCATCAGAGGTCCCTGTGCTGTTCTAATAGTGCTCCAGTGTCCTCAGGACTTGCTATTTCTCCAGCCATTTCCCAAAAGCCTAGGAACAGAGCATTTCTGGAGCATGAGGAAGCAAGGCTCTCTGCTGCTAACTGCCATGGTAGGGGTAGACTGGAATGGCCTTCAGGCCCAGGGTGCTTTGTGCTGGTGTGACAGTTCACACATTTGAAAAGAAATGATGGCACCAAGCTGAGAGGGCTCCAGGCCATCCTTCACAGAGAGAAAAATTACAGCGCAGCCAGGCTCACTTCTGTTTCTGAGTTTCTGTTCAAATTTTCTCACATGGAGGAGAGGTGGCAAGGAGGACAGACCCACGGGGATATGCAAGCTGGCCTCTCTTTTCTCCCTCCACCCTCTAGAAAGTCTGGATCTTGGCAGCTTCCTTCTGCTGTGCCAACCACTGGCTTTTCTCGCGTTAGCCGCTCACACAGGAGATGGTCCTCACCATGTTGTCTATTGACACATCACTAGTTTAACGCGGTCTGTGTTCTTTATGCCCTTTGCCTCAACACATAATGCACACACACACTCAGGGTGGGGACAGGGAGAAGGAGAGAGATGGAGAAGGAGGGAGATGGAAAGAGGGAGAGAAAGAGAGAGAGGGAAGGAGGGGCACTAAGCCTGTGTTTTGTTGGTCTTTGTTTTGTTGACTGGACAGTATGGTAGATAGTAAACTCTATTTAGAGATGTGATGAATGAACAAAGAAGCAGCTATGATCCAGGCTGCCTGCTGTCTTCACAGACCTCCTTCCCCCAGATCACTGAGTCCATATAGAAAATGGAGCTGGCTCTGTTATCACAATGCCAGGTCTTGAGAATTTATCTTTAAGTCAGCAACCCACAAATAATTGTCCCTGACTCTTACTTTGTCCACAAGTGATAGAGGTGTTGGGGAAACAAAGGAACAGAGATTCAGTGACGTCCCATTCCTATGCTGCAAAGCTAGCCTTAGCTTCCTAGAGGAAATGTAGGTTGGTAGAGAGAACAAGTTTCAAAAGCAGACACAGATTTGATTCCATGTTCCTGATTTAGTGACGTGCAGAAAGCTGCCCAGCTTAGCTTTCTCAATGGCACAGGAGGTGCTGGTGGCATGCATGTTTTCAGAAATGCTGCTTAGCACAAAATCTGGTGAACAACGGGGCTCAAGCATATGGATTTTTCTTGCCTGTACTGTTGGTTGAGGGTCCTCGGTTTCCTGGTTTGGTTGTCATGGTTTTCTCCCATGCAGTTGTGGCAGCCATCATTTGTTGGCTAACCTGATCCCCACTCCCATTGTCACTTCCATTTCATGGTACCCCAAAGGTGCACTTGTGTATCCTGGCACCCCAGCAGTGGGTTACATTTGTGGCCAGAACTATGAAAAATGAAACATACACAAACAATCCTGGGAGTTTGTACTTTCCCAAGATAAGGAGCTAATGCAGCTGGTGGTGTCCTACAAGCTCCTTTCAACTTCTTCATGCCTTGAATACAAACATGGTGTCTAGAGTTATAGCACCTGTCCCCAACCTGAGGTCATATGCCAACTTATGAATGACACCAGGGCAGAAAGGTGGCAGGCAGAGTTTCTGAAGCTATGCTCATCACATCAGCTCTGGACAGCATGACTCCATATGATTCCAGGCTAAGATATTTGCAAATGATCATATGTATGAGTATATGTACATGTTTGTGTGTGTTTATAGCTGTGTATATGTGTACATGTGCACACATGTATGCAAATGTTTATAATATGCCTAGGTGTTCATGTATGTACATATAGTATACATACATGTATGCATGTATATCCAAAATAATAGTAGAGGAAATACGAAGAGAAAGAGCTTGACTGTAGGAAATTGGGAGGTCTCACTGGCTAGGCCTTCCTGGAATTGTACAGCAGGAAGAAGGGATGATTAGTAAAGAAAAGATGACTTTTTGTTAGCCTTTCTGTTCACATCAGAGCTCCTATCATCCCATCCCAACCTCCTGTGTATCTTTCCTTGTCTAGTCACATGACCAGGCCAGTCCCTTGATTACTGTTTGGTGAGGACTTTATTTCATATTACTGTCGGTATCATTTTGTACTGGAGTTATTCCATTTTAAAAGAGAAATAGTTATATTCTTAAATTCTTGATCATATAGACCCAAAGCTGCTTGTAAGCTTTGCTTAACTGCCTGTGTTGGGAGGTTCTAAACGTCCCTGACAGGCCCTGTTTAAGCTTTAGAGAAATTAGTGGATCCAAAGACACTTCAGAACTTAAATAAAGGGGGAAATGCTCACATTACCACTGGCAAGACAGAGCGCTGGAGATGAGCAGGGAAGAGAGCATGATAGGAGAGCGAGGCAGAGATAAGTCTCCTTCGTGACCACGGTGTGACTTGTTTTGGCAGGCATTGGGCAATTCATTATTCCAGCGGTGCTGTGCCGCCTGGCCTGCAACATAATTAAATGCCCATCCCTGTGCGCATTACAAACAGAACAGAGACAAATCCAAGTGCCACTGAGAAGGCAGGCACAAAGTACAGCTTCTGGCTGAGGCCTGGGGACAGCTGACACAGTAACTTGCACAAAACAAAAGAACATTCTTCCTTATCTGAGCTGCCCAGCTCAGTGGAAGAGAGCATCCATACCCTTAAATTGCCATGCAAGGAGAGGAATCACATAGCTAGACATCTAGTGTGCTCTACTGCAGGCACGGACCTAGCTCAGACACAGCACTGGTCACTTGGTGACAAGACAAAGGCAGTAACAGCCTGGAGACCATTTCTCAGCTACAATGTGAGGGGAATGCATAGCTTGCAGGGTTGATAGAAGAATTCAACAAGTTGATATGCTCCACGGTCCTAATAGGGCACAGTGCACAACAAGCAGCAGACAGACTTTTAGGGGTCAACTTTGGCCAACTGACAGTTTAGGTTTAGTCAGTATATCCCAGCCAGGTGAGAAGGCAATGAGCTGCACAGCCCAGTGGCATAAAGCAGGCCAGGCAGGAACCGGGAGCCCAGAGGAAGCAGACTGGGCTTGCCTGTCCTCCAGCATCTTTGTGGTCTCCCTCTGTGGCCCCCTACTGGCAGACCTGATCAGATATCAGGTGGACAAACAGAAATGGGAATGGCCCAAGTATTTCAAAGTAAGGACAGCATGGTGTCTAGACAGACAGACAATAGCTTGATAAGGAGCACAACCAGCTGGATTCTATAATGCTCCACAGACATGGAAAGAGTATTGCATTTGGAAACATACCTGCAATTTGTCTATTTTTTAAAAAAAATATTTCAATTGGGAAATAAAGAAATCATATGCATGTGTGTGGTTGCTATAGAGATCAGCTTAATCTGGTGGTTAGAGCTTTAGTGATGCGAGTTCTGGCTCAACATGAGGCACCGAGAGATGGGCAACACACAGAGACTGAGCTGCGTGAAACTGCTTGTTTCATTGGATCAAAAAGTGGCCACAAAAATCTGACTTTCATGAGATACATGAGCACAAAGCTGTCCTATAGCACTTCTTACCACATGCCAGACACTATATGATACCTTTATAAATATAATATCATAGGTTGTGATACCATAATGTGGTGGGACAGCCTAGCAATGAGCACAGCTAGCTGGGTTCTACAATGCCTCACAGACATGACAATAGTCTTTTATTTGGATACATACGTGTGTGTTTGTGTGTGTGTGTGTGTGTGTGTGTGTGTGTGTTATAATATCACCACAAAGTGGTTTTGCAACCTGAGAATATATAACTGATTATGTACCCATATACCAAGCAGAACTGAAGTAAGGGCCAGGGAGGACGTCCAGGCAGCTGCAGCTCTGGACATTTCACATTCACATTCCCATTACATAGAGAAAACAAAGGCAACACAGGCACCCCCATCCCTGCTACCTACACTTGCTCTCTGGCACAAAGGAAACTGTCGGAAGATTCATCGTCAATGGGATTGGTGCTGTGCTTGAAGGAACTAGACCAGCTGGGACTGCTGAGACAATCCCACCTGGTGGCACTACACGGTGTCTTCTGTCTGAGTGAACTTGGAAGGAGCCCTGTGTGGAGCATAGTACACAGGACGCAGGCCATGTCTATAATTGGAATTGCCCCACTTGGGGGCAACCTATATATTGTGTTCTCGTTAGCACCAGCAGTCAAGATTCTCCCTGCAGACTGCTTGTCACCTGATTTCCAGCTGACCCTCGTGTTCAAAGGATCATTTCCACCTTGCTTAATAAAATCCATGCCTGGTACACTAAAGAAGCTGAGCAAAAGAAACTGTACCTGCAGACATGCCACTGATGGGGGACAAATCTATCGAATGACACATAGTGCCATCAAAAGTCAGGCCCAGAGGAAGGGACCCACGAGGCATGGGATGTATGTGGCGGGGGGAGAGGCATTTTTTTGGACATTTATCACCTCACTAGCTCAATTAAAAGAGCAAATTCTATTGATACAAAAACATCCAAACAGGGCAGAACGACATGCAAAATAAGAATTAAGAATGCATCATCCATGTGCTCCAATGCTTTCTAGGCTATTTGCAGATTGTACACCACCAACACCATGGATGTGCATGCACGTCCATGTATGTGTTCATACATGTCTGTAGTGTGTTGTGTACCTGTGCATGTACAGTATTTCTACATCAGGCGAGTGGGAGTGAGGCTTCAGTAAGAGGAAGATGCTTTGGTAGTCACATTTGGGTACCAAACACACAATACTCTCATGCCTCATTGCTAAAGCAGTGCATAGTATTCCCCTGGGTAGAGAATTAGGTCTTTACTCTGTCAGATTCCAATGGATATGGGCCTGGCCACACAGAACTTTCTTTAGTGGATGTCTCTGTTACCTGTCAGATTCCGTTCTACTGAAATATAATTTACAGTAACTTTTAAAAAATACCAGTTTAAATATCCTAGGAATTTTGAACAGCTTTATTAATTTCAAATCTTGTGAATGCTTATTATTAAATGGGAAAGCTTTCATTACTGCCCTGCATACTTACCAGGGAAGGAAACCTTTCCTTTTGCTTGAAGTGTTTTGACAGAATTTCTGGAAACAAGAAAGGAAGAGCTCCCAGGAGAAAGTCAGCAAAACAGGCAAATGCAATGCAGTCTCTCCTCCTCACATTCTGTGGGTTCCTCCCTGAACACATCGATTCCACACAAAGCCAGACTGCAGTGAGATCCCCAACTCTACAGACTCCCTTTCCACAGAGGTCCTTAGGCTGGTCAACTACTTTAGCCTTTATAAGAAACTTCAGGGACTGGAGAGATGGCTCAGGAGGCTCAGTAGTCATGAGTATAAACTGCTTTCTAGACGACCTGGTTTCAGTGCTCAGTACCCACATTATAGGCTCACAACCACCTGTAACTCTAGCTCCAAGGGATTTGGCAGCATCTTCTGGCCTCCAAAGGCATATGCAATTATGTGCACATACACACATACCCATGTATACACATAATTAAAAAGAAATCTTTAAAAAAAATTGGGCAAACAGAAACATCTACCAGTTTTTAAAAGCATCTCAAAATAAATCAAATAATAATCAATAACAGTAAATGATAAATCCTACAACAAAACTAAACTCTAGTCTCCATTTCACTTTCATTTTAAAGCCAGAGCTGTCTTGGTGAAGCTTACAGAATCTAGTGCTATTCGAAGCATCTGCATTTGATACATGCCATCTTGAAATGTTGGGAGCAGACATTTAACCTGCATGAGAGCCAAACATGTTGATGTTATTGCCAAAGCTAGGACTCTTGTTGTCTCAAATGGACTGTTCTCTGCAGAGAGCAAATACTCGAATTTTATAGGTCTCCAGTAAAAAATGGCTTACGCTGAGAGCTCATCTAATCTCTCTCTCCCTCTCTCTCTGTCTCTCTATCTCTGTCTCTGTATCTGTCTCTCTCTCTCTCTCTTTCTCTCTCTCTCTCTCTGTTGCCTGTCTGTCTGCCTCTCTCTGATGCATGCACACACATACACACACACACACACAACAAACACACACCATTGCAAATTCAGTAAGCATACATAGAGTGACTGGAAAAATAGTTTCAAAGTCAGCTTGTTGTCAAGTCTTCCCCTGGTGGCAGATCACATTCCTGGGCACTCTGAGCAGAAAACAGTAGGCTACAGTGCCAGTGCATGACCTGAGAACTCTACAGTTGCTCTAGTTCTCATTGTCCACAGTTTCACTTTCTCTTAACAGGGATGTATACAAAAGCAATGTTATCAGGCACAGTAGCTCTCCAGGGACTTGTAACTGTGACGCTTGTCAGATCATTGGCTAGAGGAACTGAGTCAAGGAGAGCTGCCAGGAGAAGCCTACTGACCGTGGCCTGAATGTTGAATGTTAGTGGCATGCTTCCAGTCTATAATGAAAGTACCAAGGGGTACATCAGATTTCTGTGAAATGCCATGCCACACTAGAGGAAAACCAAAGCATCCTCCATCCCTCTTCATTCTCCTACAGAGAAGAAACGTCTGTGTACCTAAGGTTAGCACTGTGGAAAAGAACAACTTGATGTCTTGTAACTACAAGAAGATACCCCCCAAATTTCATATTTTGGTTTAACATGTGCTGTGCTCTAGTTGGCTAGCAGCATGGAGTTCCTGTGTGCTATTGTGTGGTAGGCAAGCGTAATTACAATAGCGTGCTCCCAGGTTCAAAAAGCTAGAAAAGTTCTCAAATGTTTGTGAGTAAGCGTTTATGTGCAGGTGTATGTCTGCTGCACCTGGGTGCTTGTGCATGGGGAGGCCAGGAGTCAATGTTGGGTATCATTTTTCAGGAGCCTTGATTCTCGAGACAGGGTCAGTCACTGGTTTGGACCTTTCCAGTACGGCTAGGTTGGCTGACTGGCCTGTGAGGCCTAGGATTGATTACAAACCTGCATCGCCATGGCTGACTTGGGATTTTATGCTTGTGAGGCAAGTACTTTACCAACTGAGTGACTACTTTGGGCCCTCTGAGATTTGTTTACCTTAAAATAGGATTTGTTAGCAGATGAATATATTTATCCTGATTTAAACATTGTGCCTGTGTGCACACATGAAAATATTACATGGGACTCCTTTCATATGTACAATCGGAATGTTTTTATGTATCAGTAAAAATTAAATCAAAAGAATAGATAAAAATGGTAATAAGAATCTATTCTTTGCTAAAACTTAAATATAACCCCAAACATAAACCTTATCTATTTCCCAAGAATAAAAAAGAAGAGCGAATTTAAAAGCATAGGAAATAATTTCAGTATCAAGCTGGCCATCCAGAGGCATGCCACCTAAGGGGCTGTATCTATCCCTGCATCATATCCGGGACAAAACTCCTGACAAAGCCCACAATTAGAGAAGGGACACAGTCTGTCATGAGGGGAAACGAAGGCCGTGGGGGTGTGAAACACTTGGCACACTGTGTCCACAGTCAAGAGCCAGAGAGAGGTGAGTGCTGATGTTCAGGTGTGCTGCTCCTTCCTCTTCATTAAGACGGAGACTCTAATCTGTGCACAGTGCTGCCCACATTCAAGACAGATCTTCACCCCTAGATTGCACCTGCCATCTGGTCACGCCCTTACCATCACACTCGGGTGTATGTCTCCCAGGCAATTCCAGGTCTCGGTAGGCAGGCAATGAAGATGAAACACCTCAAGTCCACCTTTGTCTGCCGGACACTCAGACATATCATTTAAGCTTTAAAATTCCACCCGTGGGCCTCAAAGACTCATGATCATCTCATGGAGCAATGTAGATTTAGTTCATCTATAAGAGTCCCCCAAATCTATACAGTTTGAGATCCAATTGCTCAAAAGCCCAAAGTCTCTGGTGATACCCAAGGCAGTCTCTTATCTGTGATAACCTGTAAAGTTAAAAACTAAGTCAACTATTTCTGATTTACAATGCACAAAATGAAAGTTTTCATTCTAAGAGGAAATAATATGGGCACAGAAAGGAAAAATAGGGCATAGGCCGGGTCTGCACCTAGTATGGGAAACAAATCCCATAGCTCCATTCCAAGCATCTCACACTGTGGTAGTGTCCTCTGGTCTCCACTGGCCTTGCCTCTCTTGCTCTATCTCCAGCACACACAGCCTGTCTCAGAATGGCTTTCCTCAGTGAACACCCGACAATCCTGGCTCTCTGACATCCTGAGTGAGGCTTCCTTTCACAGCCCTATGTCGGGGCTCATGGGGCCTTCCTGAAGAGAATCTGACTCTGCCACCCATTGCCTGACCTCAGCAGCTTTTGAAAACCTTCCTACAAGTCCTCCATGCCCATAGGGAGCTGGGTCCTCTCATATCAATCATTAACCAAGAAAATGCCCCTATAAGACTTGCCTGCAGGCCAATCTGATAGAGGCATTTTCTCATGTGATGATAGCTCTTCCCAAATGACCCTAGCTTGAATTAAGTTGACAAAAACTAGCCAGTACACACCACACCCACAAGCACCACTATTTTTCACACTCTGTTGTCAGGGCATTTTTGTTTCAAGAATGGACGAAGGTGTGTTTGTGTTCCAAATAAAATAATGATGATATAAAGTAGATGTCACAAAATATTCTAAATAAATTGAATTTGCTGGTTTGTATTGTTACTGCACACTTCATCAAAATCAAAACCCACAAGCTTTGAAATTAACCTTCCTTTTTCAGTTTTCCCAAATCAAATATATGCAGATTGATTCCCTTAATGAACATTGTGCAGTCACTTGCTCGATAACATTTTAGCTAGCAATGGGCAGGACCACCTGGTGACTCTGGACAATATAACTGAGCAGATTTGTTCTGTGTTGTCTCACAACAACAACAATGTCGTGTTTCAAACATCTCCCTGTCACCGAACAGGGCTTGACAGTGCCCATTTTATTCAACAGAAGAGTGTGTGTGTGTGTGTGTGTGGGTGGGTGGGTGTGCATGCACATAGGGGAAGTTAGTAATGTCTCATTTCTGTGTTGCAGTTTTTAGGAAAGAATTTTCTCTTCCTTGAGTCCAGTGATACCCAGATAATGGTCAAGTGTCCCAGTATGTAACTGGGTGCGTCTGTCGAACCTCAGACTGTGAACACCAAACACTGGCATTCCCTTTCCATCCACAATCATCCGTCTCTCATGCTCATCAGCTCTTGACATGCAGCACTTCATCTGCTTCTTGGCAAGGCTGTATCACTAACCTTCCTGGAGTTATCTTCTATTATTTAAGTTACTTATTATTATTATTATTATTATTATTATTTCTAAGAGACAATGCTAAGTTACCAACAGTACTCTAAATTTACTTTGAACTCATTGAAACACCCAGTGAGCAGGTGTTCACTACCCATAAAGCACTTTCACCTGTAATTAAATGTGCAATTAAACATATTGATTCATTGGTCACACTAACTTAGAAAATAAGTGACCCCTTCCTTGAAGAACTGTGGAGGGAGTTGCTTTGATTTCATTTTGTGGAGACAGGGTTCCTCTGTTTGTCCCGGTTGTCCTCAGATGCACCGTATAACCTGTATAGCTTCAAACTCCTGGTCATCCTCCTGCCTCAGCCTTCCAAGTTGCTGGGATATGGGGAATGTGCCAACACACTGGACATGAGAATATGTTTTAAGTGAGCAACAGTATCTCTTCAAATGGTGCCTGCCAGCTGTATAGAACAGAGTCCATTATCTCTGTCATTCTGATGCCAAGCCGTTCTCTGTGAGGTCCTTCCCTCCAGCAGAGCTCTGGAAAGGGAACGCTCACAGCTGGCTCAGCTAATGGAGCACTGCTAACACACAGTTCTAGTTCGGCCTGAAGAACTGGAGGGTTTTTGTGGACAGAACGGCAGGCTATGTCCTGCCACCCGGCTGGCTTTACCCAAATAATTACATGGAAAGTGTATTCATTTAAACATTGCCTGGCCCATTAGTTTCAGCCTCTTATTGGTTAATTCTCACATCTTCCTTTAACCCATATTTAGTAATCTGTGTAGCACCACGAGGTGGTAGCTTACCAGGAGAGATCTTAACCTGCATCCGTCTTGGAGAGGAGAAGCATGGCGACTCACTATGGCGACTGCCTAAACCATCTTCCTCACTGCCTTCTACCCAGCATTCTCTTCTGTCTACTTCACCTACCTAATTTTCTGTCTTATTAAAAGGCCGAGGCAGTTTCTTTATTAGCCAGTGAAATTAACACACAGACACTCCTCCATCAGGTTTTCTGGCTTTTGTTGTCATTGGTGGTGTTGGTTTGTTTTCAGATGTCAGTGTCAGAGAAAGGAATGCACAGTCTATTGAGGTTTGGATCTCATTTCTCAAATTGGATGTGATTGCTTTTATTTATCACTCTGTAATTAATAGCAGAGCACTTTACAATAATAAAACAAGCACTTCTTCTTAGCTGCCAGTGAGTGAGAGAAGTACTGTCTCATTCCCTGTGAATATTCAATAGCTCTCTGTCATAAGTTGCTTTTGTTTTCATCTTTTTGATGCTGATTTTCCTGCCCACCGCAGCCCTGAATGGAATTTGCCAGGTTTGCTACTGTTTTTTGAGCTTAGTGTTATAGTTCCCAGTTCATTCTTTAGATGAGTCCTTTTATTCAGTATTTTTATTTGATTGATCTGAGAAAGAAAATCATACTATTCCTTGTAACTAATCTCTCTCTCTCTCTCTCTCTCTCTCTCTCTCTCTCTCTCTCTCTCTCTCTCTCTCTCTCTCTCTTTGTGTGTGTGTGTGTGACAAGATGGAGTCCATTCACAGGGAAGCCATGTTTGCCGCTCCGAAGGCCCACCAGCCCGAGGGTGCCCAACCTCCCACTGTTGCCACAGAGTCCCTCCAGCCCAAGGGTGCCCTGGCTCATACCACCTCCCCAAAAGCCCACCAGCCCAAGGGAGCCTCGCTGCACACTGCTGCCAAGGAGGCCCACCAGCCTGAGATGTGCCCACCCACCACCACCACAGAGGCAACTACCATTGCTGCCCCAGAGGCCCACCAGCTGGAGATGGGCCCGCTCACCACCACCAGAGCCACCACTGTGGCGGCTGCTGCCCCAGAGGCCCACCAGCCAGATTGTTGCCTGTCCACCACAACCCCCCACCAGCTGGAGATGGGCCTGCCCACCACCATCACAGCCTCTGTTGCTGCTGCTGCCGCACCAAAAGTCCACCAGCCGGAGGTGGTCCCTCCACCCGCAGCCCATGTGGAGGCCCAGCTGGAGGAGTTGGATGCCGGTGACCCAGTGGGCTCTGCCCCAAGAGAAGTACATCATCTGGGCCCTGGTGCTAGACAACTTCCGGGTCCTTTTGGTGGACACCTCCTTTGGTCTGCTGAGCCTGCACACTTAAGACCTCAGGCTGTGTTCCGTGTAGGGCCTTGGGCTGGATACCGCCTTTGGCCTCTTGCACATCACCTCCTTGGGCCTGGGGATGGACACCCAAGTCCTGGTGCTCGACACCTTACATATTCGTGTTCTGGCCACCACCAACTAACTTTTGGAAAATATCTTCTGGGGCCTTGGGACTGGGGCAACTTCTGGAGCCTGCCGCTGTAATAATTCAAATTATGTTTTGCTGCAGACTGTTAGCAGCCTGGAACATGACCCTCTGTTGGGCTGCGTACTTTTTACATGTATGTCTTTGAAAGACCCCAACCCTAGTCTCCATCTTAAGATGTTTGTGTGATGTTTTTGTGATCACCTAGGGAAAAACAGGATACCTATGAGTAGCAGAAGCAGCCTTGAGACTAGCTGCACCTGCCAAGGGGGCAAAACAGGATATCTGTGGAAGGCAGGAGCAGTCTTGAGAAAAACACCCAGTCCTTTGTGTATCAAAGCTCAGGAGGCAGAAACTGGCTGAAAACTGGCTTAATTTAGACCTGTTTTTGTTTTTAAGGTTCTGACAACTTGGTAACTGCACAATCTATACAGTTATAAGATATGCTGAACCAGAGAATACTGACAATTTACTGTACAATAGCCTTCCTTATCAGTGAGTGCTGTGGACCATTTCTACCAAAAGGAAATGGACGTGTTTTCATTCTGTTAGACTTGTTTTCATCCTGTTAGACTTGTTTTCATCCTGTTAGACTTGTTTTTATCGTGTTAGACTTGTTTTTGTCCTGTTAGACTTGTTTTTGTCCTGTTAGACTTGTTTTTGTCCTGTTAGACTTGTTTTTATCCTGTTAGACTTGTTTTCGTCCTGTTAGACTTGTTTTTATCCTGTTAGACTTGTTTTCATCCTGATGTTGATCCCCCCATATGTTAATTTGAGTTGACCAATGATATTGCTGTTGCTATGGTTCCCTATTATGTAACTCTGAGACCCTATAAATGCTTGCTGGAAGAATACCAGGGGGGCTCAGTCTCACTGGAGTATTGAGTTCCCCGTTGGCGCCTTCGACATTAAAGAACCTCTTGCTGTTTGTATCCATTGGTGTGGCTTATTGAGTCTGGGGAATCCTTCCCTGAACCCTAGAAATTAGGGTCTTTTAGTCTTTATTTAAAAGATAAAATTTGAAAAATCTATTTCTCTGGCCAGTTTCCTCATTTCTCCACCCACACATATCCTGCCTAGCTTGAAAAACAACATCTTGGGGTTTACTGAGAACAGGTTGGAACAAACAACTATGTCCTAAGGTGTCTGACCCTTGTTGTGATCCAGCTGCCCTCACTTGCCCCGACAGTTGTTGTTTTTGCCTATAAAAGCTTGCTGGAATTGTTGTTCAGGGGAGCTCTGCCTCCTCGGAGACCAGAGGCACCCGGTTGTGCAATTGTTAATAATTCCTCTTGCTCGTTACTAGCGTGTATGCAGTACACACAAACTCACCATGGGTGCACACATAAACATGCACAGACACTGATAATAAATGAATACTATAGAATTTAAATCCCTTTGTTGACTTCTGCTAGAAGTATAAGTAATTCTGTCATAAAGTTCTTCTCATGAGATTATGAGAGTGGTATCATTCTTACACACTGGTGACATCTGCTAGGGGAGCCAGATATATTTTTGGTGAAATGTAATGATTTTTGTGCTAGCTTGATTCTTTATGAATTTTATGGAATAAATACACCTCACTGGTGCCTGAGCCGAGATGACTCATGCTTGGACACCACTGAACTGGGAGCTAGAGTGAGGTTGCCTGCTCCACAGAGTATCTGATAAGATCAAGTTCCCAAGCAAGAAAGGGAGTTAGAGATTGGCAAATGGTGCCTCTGTGTGTGATACTTTCTTTGTTTTAGGATCCAGGGCCATGGTGGCCAGGCCTCCAGACCTGAGAAGCAGGATGCTCCTGACCTGTCAGCAACATTTAGTCCAGCCACACCTGGGGCACCAGGTAAAGAGGGTAGATGTGGCCCGCACTGTTGCTCAACACTCCATACCAAACTTCATCTTCAACACAACAGAAATCCCCAGGGTTCTCTGGAGAATTCTGCAGAGAAGGATCAATGGTTTCTTAGCCCTGACTGAACAGTTTGAGTGACAACCACTTGTATTCTAGGAAGCACAAAACGGGCTTGCTCCACCCCAGGACTGACAGCACCAATGAGCCAGACCAGTGCTGCAAACATCTAGCATGCACTAAGTGGGTGGTAAAATTAACAAAAGCAGTATTCCAAAGCCCTCTCATATAACTGAGTTCCATAACAGTAGCAGAAGCATGCAATACAGAGCTATTAGTAACACACATAACATGATTAACTGTTGAAAAGTCCAAAGATAGTCCACTTGCTCCTGAACCAGAGTTACTTGTTGGCTCAAGGTCAATATGCCCAACTGAATATGTCCAAAGCATTGCTGGCTCTTTACAGCAAGCTGGTTGACAGTCTCAGCCGTCTGCACAGTCTGTGAGAGAGCAAGTCCGTCAGCAGTAGCTGTGGTGGCAAAGCTCTGCTCCAGCTGCCTTCTGGCCCCAGCCGCACTCACTCTGAATCCAAACTGCTGCATGGAGTGGAGCAGAACTCAGAGAAGCAGGCTCGCTGCTCCTGCTCCAGAATCACTGAAGGGGCCCCACTTGAACAATCTTTTAGGGAGTTTGGGCGTCATCAACCTGACTGGCTACTTCCTGCTGAGCGGGGGTGCTGCATTCTTGGGAGTATTTTCAACATTTCAGGAGGTCTTGGTGGTTGAAACCACATAAATTTGCAATGAATGCACAGGTTTTCATCCTCTGTGGAGACAAAAGCAAAACCTCTTTTCCAAAGCATCAAATCCTTAGGCCTGCATTTTAAAGTCAAAATAACCTTTCTTAGCAGTTTCCAGAATAAAATGTCCTTCTCCAGTCCAGAACACAAAAGACAATACAATCAACACAATAACATATATCTCTACACATTCTATCTTTTGAGGTCCTCAATTCACCTTCCTGCCTCCTTTTTATTTCTTCCCTACTGGCCAATCTCCAGAGGGCATCCCTCAGAGCATCTCTGGGGATGAAGACACACATACTCATTTTAATCGGACTTGCCTTGTTCCCAGTCTGGAACATTTAAACCCCCTCCTGTACAAAATCTTCGGCTCTCTTCCTTGTTACTTCCGTGCCTTGTTGCTTTAAGAGTTTCAGTTACTTTTTGAGGCCTTTCAATTCACCCTCTCGGCTCTTTATACTTGCTTATCTTTTGGAGGATGTCCCTCAGAGTTATCTCTGGAGATGAAAAATAAAAACACTTTACCTTCCCCAATACGCTCCTCAATTTAGTCGGCGGCTGGAGTGACCCAGTTCACATATCCCCACTTTCCAGATCTCGGTGGGACCTCCACTTGCTACGGCCAGGGCAGCCTGGATAGCCAAGACTGGCGGGGGAGGGGTGTGGGTGTGTGACAGGATTGAGACACGGAGGCTTCTTCTCAGGTGGAAGAACAGCAACCTTTATTTTGCCCAGCAACCTTTTATACCTCTCTCTACTCCTTCTGTGGAGACCCACCAGCCAGAAAGTACACAAACATCCTTGTCAATTACAGACCACAAGGAAGTTCCATTGTTAGTCAGGGGGAGTGAGGGCAGCTGGATCACAACAGGGCCTATCTTCTGAGTCGATGTATTTTACGAGGTTAGGTGCTTCACTATTAGATGCATGGAGATACTGGCTTGGTACAGAATGTAACTCGAACTGGTCACAAATTCTTGGTTCTGCTTCAGTTTCCTAAATGCTGAAAATGTGCTATGCTGGACCGCAAATGCATGTAGATTTATAATCACCATATATTCTTGATTGATTCCCTAGATCATAATATGGTGATCTTATTTAAGAAATCTCATTTTGAGGCACTGAAACGTTTGGCAGATTTGTAGTTTAATGTGTGAATTTAAATAAAAAATTCTCAACAGAATTGTTTTGTAACTTCTTAAACAACAGGGACACCTGTCATTGCCAACTATGAGCTTATTTAAGAAAGTAGAGGCAAGGAAGAAATTGGCATAAGGTACTTTGATAGAAATTTCACTGTTTGTGGAGACCTGAAGTAATAACTAGCCTCAATCTGTTCAAGATGTTGTTGGGCAAGTATTCTCTTTAAGACAGCAGTTCTCAGCCTGGGGTCAGGACCCCTTTGGAAACCCTCTACCTTCAAAAATATTTACATTATGATTCATAACAGTATCAAAATTCATTATGAAAAAGCAACAAAAGGTTATGGCTTGGGGTCACCACAATGAGGAACTGTCTATATTACAGGGTCACAGCATTAGGAAGGTTGAGAACCACTGCTCTAAGGGTCTAGCCTGAGCTGTAGACTTAAATTCCAAAGATAATCTTTTGTCAGGAAATCTACACATCCCTTGGGAATGTGTAAAGCCTGGACTACATGAAGAAATAAACTCGTGAGTCATTAGAGAATTTTTGAGATAGAACGTACCTGAGGGAGGCAAACATGGGAATTCCCCTTCCTAACTCCCCAACCCTAATTTTCTTATGGATCTGACAAGCACATCTCATTATCTTCAATTGCCAAAGGTGACAGATAATTCATTCAGACAGCCATGGACTCCAGCAGCAGGGACTTGTTAGGTCTGTGCTGCAGAGATAGCAGGGGGTTCCTTGCACACACTTGTTTGCTTAGTACTCTTTACCAAGGTTATTGAAAACAATGGGAAATCTTCACTTAGTCACAGTGGGTTTTGTTCTTGCTGCTGGTTTTTTTTTGTTTGTTTGTTTGTTTTTTAGATAAGGCAAAATTCACTAACAGTTGGATTAGTTTAACTTAGTGTACAACGAGGTTGTTGTTTTGTCTTGAACCTCATTTCTCTGGGGAAGGATTTAGCAAAATTAAAAAGTGAGTAGCAGTTATCCCTTAGGCAATGGGCCTTGAGCTATTTCTCTGCGCTGGGAGGTCCTGGAAGCAGGAGGTCGAGAGAGCTGGGACCTAGTCCTCCTTAGACTCAGTGCTCTACAAACGGGAGCAGCTGTCTGAGCTGAGATCCGGTGGGCCCATCCTCTGCCCTCTTCTCACCCTGTGCACCCAGAGCAGAACATGCTGTTGCCGCTGCCATGGTCACTAGGCTGCCTACAAGATGGGGTCAGTAGGCAGAGTGAAGGGCTGTGCAGTGTTCAGCAGTAATTACTGCTCTTAGACATAGCCTGCTCTTGAGGGATAAGGTCTGGCCCATGAGCAGTACTTGGGAAGCCTCAGGATGGCTCTCTCTGATCTGGTAGAAGTTTCTAGCTGGGCCTGATTTACCAAATTTAGCAGGCTAGGTGTTTTCCAAGATGTCACCTTGCTGTCAGATCTTGTTTGTCCAGGACAGTCACCAACTAGACTTCTCTGAAGACGTAGTGTATCAATCCACTGAGCCAGTGCACAGCTTCTTCTTTCATGTGCAAGAAGGTCACAATATTAGGAAGGTTGAGAACCTCTGCTCTAAGGGTCTAGCCTGAGCTGTAGTCTTAACAAATCCCAAAGATAAACTCTGTCGGAATATCTGCACATCCCTTGTGTAAAGCCTGGGCTACATGCAGATCTTCAGGTTTGAGATCAGGCTCCACTTGGAAGCCCCTCAGTCTGAACTACCACCATCCAGTTGGGCAGCAATCAGACTAAATCTAGAAATTACAGACCCTTCGGCTGGAATGGAAACACAATATTACCAGTGTGTACCCCAGAGGATGGTGAGGAGAGGGGGAGCTGCCACTCATCAGGGCTACACAGAGACTTAAGTTTTGAAACCTAAAACTTGGCAGCTTGCAGAGTCTGAAACAGTTCTGGGATCCCTGCAGCATGCTGATGCTGCAGTCTCCTCCCCGTCCTAGGGAAGTCTAACAGGTCATCTAACAGGGAGCCAGCAGCCACCTCGGGAAAATAACTGTTACTTAAAATTCTTCCCCAGTTCTACGTGGCAAGAGTACCGCTCTTTCCTATTTAAAGCGGTTCCAATGTCCAAAGGGAGTGAAGCCTCTGTGTGCGCCCTTGCGCATCTCTGTGGGGCTGAGATGGGAAGTACGGGCAGGGCTAGGTGAGCGTTTGGCGTGGGTACCTTTTCCATGCTCAGAGACACTCAGAGGATATGCTCCCACTGTCTTCGTACTTCCCATGCTCAGACTCACACGGACAGTGACTCTGGTGCCTGTGGACACCCACTCACAGGACCAGGAAACAGGTGTCTGGCATAAATATGCAGGGTTACAGTTTTCCATCACACATCGGTGCACACAGAACCCTGAAGTGGACACTTTCTCTCAGCTCCTGCAGGCTGGCAGGACAAGGATCGGCCTCTCTACTGTCAGACTCTGCCCATCTGGAGGACAAGGAAAACAATGTACTGCTTGCTCCACTCCCACATCGGCTGCCTAGGGAAGAGCCGTCTGTCTTCCCTGAGGGAGAGATCGGACTTTTCTCTCCATTTTGATTGCGTGCTGCTCCTTCCCTCGCCTTTTCTCAAATCTAATCTGGAACTTTTTTCTTTCTATTTTCCTTTTCCCTTTCACCATTCACTTTCAAACTATTAGTTTTCCATTTCTTTAACCTATCTTATTTTTGTGCCCTTCCTCCTGTTACCACTGGGAACACAGTGTGTGTTGCTGTTTCATGCTACATTTATATATCAGGTTTGGCTGTGTGCTGTGATGTTATCTCGGGGTTTCTCCCCAAGAAGTCCCGCCAGGCACTGAACCCTTAAGAGAAGGCTGGTTGCTAAGACTCTTGTGTCTCAAAGGTAAACACAAAAACACAATCTGAAAAAGCAAGGAAAATAACTCCATCCAAAGCCGATAACCCTTAAATATTCAAATGTAAAGATAATGATGTGCATGAAATGCTTGACAAAAAATTCAAAAGCCTGCTGTAAGAAATGATCAATAACTTTAAAAGAATACAAATAAAAAAAGCAAATAATTTTTTAAAATTAGTCACAGCTTGGATGAGAAATTAAGCAAAGAGAAGGAAAATGCTCTGGGAAAAGATCTTGTAAAGCTTATAAGAAGAACTCCCCAGGAAGCTTCTCCAGCTGACCAGAGCAAGGCGAAGAAAGACCGAGGAACTGTGCATGAGGCGGATGAGCTCTTACATCCAGAGAGCAACAAGAATGAGCGATCATGGTCATAATAATCCAGACTTGTGGGACACGATCAAGAGACAAAAATTATGAATCTTTTGTATAGAAGAGGGAGCTGAAATACAGCCTAAAGGCACAGAAAACTCATTTCATGAACTAGCTGTAAATAGCTAAAATCTAAGAAAATATATGGACATCCATTTCTCTATGTAAAATCCTAGTGAAACCACAGGAGTAACACACAGAACACTGAAGGCTCCAAGAAAGAACCATCTTGTTACCTACAAAGGAAAACTGGTCAGAATAACAGTAGAATTCTCAGCAAAAACTCTTAAGACCAAGGTAACAGGGAATGATATATTTCAAATCCTGAAAGAAAATGGCTACCAACCAACAGTAATGTTTACAGTAAAACTATACTTTAAAATCAGTGGAGAAATAAAACCTTCCAAGATAACTGTATATCAAAATAATTTAATACCATTAAGCCAATATTGCAAATAATATATAAAGGTATCCCACACCAAGAAAACAATATATATAATACTAAGAGCTTAAGAAAGAACAAATCTTACTAAAGAAATAATCAAATGATTATTAGGATTAAGACAGTATCACAATAAAGCAGCAATACACTATGATTAATTTGAAAATAGACTATTCCAAACAATCAGAAAAAATAGAAACTAGTATGTAAATTTCAATAACAAACCTAAGTATAACTAGTGTTAGTTCTCCAATTTAAAACAGAGACTGGCTCCTTGAACGAAAAAGGATTCAACTTTTGTTGCCTACTTGAAATAAACAGCACTAGCAAAGACACACAGCCTGAAAGGTTGGAAAATAATATTCCATGAAAACGAACCCAGAAAACAAGCTACTGTAACTATCCTAATATCTGAAGAGATTTCAGGGCAAAATTAGTTGAAACTAGAAATGATTAAATACTAATTGTAACATGAGGGGGCCTGCTCGTTGGGGTTTCCATCCCGCCCGCTACCCCACAGCCAGCAAGGCCCAAAGAAAATCACACAGAGTCTACATTAGGTTATAAACTGATTGGCCTATTAGCTCAGGCTTCTTACTAGCTCTTATAGCTTATATTAACCCATTATTCTGATCTATGTTAGCCATGTGGCTCAGTACCTTTCACAGTGGGACAGATCATATGTTGCTTCTTCAGAGTCTGGGCCGGAGTGGGAGGAATGGGCTTCCTCCTTCCTAGCATTCTCCTGTTCTCATCGCCCTGCCTCTACTTCCTGTCTGGTTGACCCACCTATACTTCCTGCCTGGCCAATCAGCATTTACTTAAAACATAATTGACAGAATACAGACAATTCTCCCCTACCAACTAATAAGGGCACCAGTTCATCAAGAAGATAAACCAGTTGTGTACAAACACACACACAGTGAACACTGGCAGGCCAATTTCATAAAACAAACACTATTGGACATAAAGAACAGATAAATACAGATACAACAGTAGGTAATTTCAACACCCTGCTCTCATCAATACATAGAGCATCTAGACAAAATATCAGCGAACTTTAAACTGTACCAAAGACCAAACATCCTAGACACAGACACTCTCACACAAAGAATATCCTGATAGCTGCAGAATACACTGAACTCAGCAGCCAATGAAACTTTCTCCAAAATAGTTTATATCACACCCTAAAGGAAATCTTAACAAATAAAAATATTGAATAACTTCTTATACTCATCAGATCATGATGGGATAAAGCCAGAAATCAACTGTGAGTAAATAATATATGAAACTTAAATAATATACTATTGAATGTTAGTGGTTCACCGAAGAAATGGGAGGATTACAAACTTCATAGAATCAAATGAAAATTAAAAAACAGTTATGTGAGTGTGTGGGATATAGCAAAATCAGTTATAGGAAAGAAACGTATATAGTCATGAATTAAAGAGACATTAAGTAAATAACTTAATGATGCTATCTCAAGATTGTAGAAAACAAGAATAAGCCAAACCTAACACCTACAAAAAAAAATACTAAGTTCTGATCTCAAATTAATGAATTGGGAAAAGAAAAATCATGAAGGATTAAAGAAAGGAATGGCTACCTGCTTGAAAAGATAACATAGAAAAACAGCTAAGTAACATAAATAAGAGAGAAAACTGGATACAATTAAATCAAATAAAACTGATATTACTAAAATCCAAGTTTCTATGATACTTCAATATACTATGAAATACACAGACAGTTAACAAATACATTTCAATAGATTGAAAAATGTAGACTGTTCTTCTAGACACACATTCATTGTGAGGGTCTAAGAAACTGAAGAGATCTATCATGGACAACGTGATGGAAGACGTAGCAGCTGCCCAATGAAGAAACCAGGACTAAGATGGCTTCACTGCTGCATCCCACCAGACAACTGAAGAACCTGAATGCTGTGGGACAATGGTCTGTATTCTTTCAGTTATATTTTAAATAAACACTGATTGGCCAGTAGCCAGGCAGGAAGTATAGGCGAGACAACCAGACAGAAAGTAGAGGTGGGTCAATGAGACCAGAAGAATTCTGGACAAAAGGAAGCCCATTCCTCTGCAGTCCTGTCCCAGCCACAGAAGCAAGATGTGACTGCCCTGCCAAAAAAGGTACCAAGACACATGGCTAATGCAGATAAGAATAATGGGTTAGTCAAAGTTATAAGAGTTAATAAGAAGCCTGAGCTAATGGGCCACTCAGTTTATAACTAATGTAGACCTCTGTGTGATTTCTTTGGGACTTAAGGATTGTGGGAACCGGAAAGGACAGCATAATCCTAAGAATCCCAGTCACTAAGTAGCCCTTTTGTTAAATAGCACCCAGTAGGAGCTGGAGAGATGGCTCAGGGGTTAAGAGCACTGGCTGCTTTCGAAGAGTATGAGAGACTGGTTCCCAGCACCCACATGGTGGTTGACAATCTTCCAAAAGTCCAGTTTCAGGGGATCTGATGTCCTCTTCTGACCTCCGAGGGCACCAGACATGTATGTGTGCACATAAGCACATAAGTACATGTGGGCAAAACACTCCTACACCTAAATAAAATAAATAATTGTAATTTTTTAAAATATAAAGTAGATTCTAACCAGAAAGAGAGCAGGGAGCTTCTTGGGCAGATTATTTCAGTCTCCTTTTTGATAAAGAGTTGTCAGAGCCAGGCAGACTTCTGTTACCATCTCTGATTCCTTTTTTAAATGCAAGGACCTAAAATTAAGCTGAGTGCTTTTGGTGTAGATGTGGCTGGCGCATCTGAGTGTCTTCCTCTGAGCAACACTGACACAAATCCGCTCGAATCAGGCAGTCCCAGCCTGACAGATCTTTAGCAGGAATAAGAAATTTATGATGTGGATTGAAGCATTGATCCCTTTACCACACCAGAGAATCAATGACGTGTTAGTTTTTACCTCTTTCCCCAGCATCTGCTATGCCACAGTGGACATTTCATGGAACTTCTGGAGCCCAGGACTCCTAGCAGGTAACATGTCCAGATAGTTCTTTACACTGAGGGTTAGATGAGTTAAAAAGAGAAAGAGACTGAGGTTCTGCAAGTTACATTAATCAAAATCCCATTGCTTGCTCTCCTCCAGCTTATTGTCATCTTAAGCAAAATTAAAAAAATTTGAAATTTGTGGGTATTTTCTTCTTTTTGATTGACCCTCAGCAAAGGGATCAAGAGATTAAGCTAGAAATTCTCAGGTTTGGTGGTATGAAAGGGTTTTTAGAATTAATTTTAAAATTAACTCACAAAGGTTTAGGTCTGATAATGGGATTTCCAAACACGGACTATTTTCGTTGCCTTTTCATCCTCTGTCTCTAGCCCCTCAGCCCTCGGATGCCCTCCCACTCCAGTAACCCCCTTTCCACTCACATGTCACACATGAGACACATCCACAGTCTGAGACTGAAGCCCTCGATGTCTCTATTGGCCTTCTCCTTTCTAGTGTCAAAGTCTAAAGCCACACTGATGTCAACATGTACATAGGAATGTTGTAAAATAGTTTTATATAAAAAAAAGTGTTGTGGGGTAAAAAACAAAAGGCAGCAGAACCCAAGTAAATCAGCAAGGTCTCTGCAGAAAGGGTTTTGGACTCCAACGTCCAGATCGAAAGCGGATTCATAGTGTGGTCTTTGTGTCACTAGGTGAGATCTGTGTGTTTAGCTTCTCCATGGCTGTGAAATGACTCCAAACACAGTGGTTGAAAAAAACATGTTTGCTGTAGCGGTGCTGTGGTCAGGAACCTGCAGAGGCATGGCTGAGGGCCTGGATCAGGGTCTTGTGAGCTGGCTTCAGGCTGTGGGCCAAGACTTATGCCACATTCATGTGCCTGAATGGCACGAGGCTGTTGGCAGGCTTCTGAGTGTCCACTGTCAAGTCTAGTCACGTGGCTCTCTACCCAGGGCTGCTTGGAGATGAAAACTGGCATAGAAATCAGACAGAAGGCACGGGAGTGATCCCTGTGAGGCCTTCTGGATGTGCTTCATTAGGAAGGCCTCTTTAGGCCAGCCTCACTCTAAGGGTAAGGCTTACATATGGCAAGCACACTAGACAATGGGGCTTCCTGAAAGGCTTCCTGCAAGGGTTAGTTCACAAGAGCTGTGAATTTTAAAACCAGACACTTGTTCTCATGCTGTACAATGCAGAACAGTCAAATAAGACCTTTTCCTATGCCTGCAGCTAAGTCCCCTCTCCGATGGAACTTCTGTCTTTTCCTCTGGGTTCCTTTAGTCTTTCTGTCAAATGTTAAGTGGAAGATTGGGACTCCACATGGAGCAGACACAGTCTCCTCAACAATCACCCCCTCTTGCGAGTTCCAGCCTGCTGCATACAGATGATTCCTCCTCACCCCTCCAACAAATCCTGACTCCACCCTCACAGGGCCTACCCCAGGCTAGACGCTGCCCATCTTGAGATAAGGTCAGTGTCTGTGGTCAGCTTCTCTTCTGCCCCCTGAGATCGGAGCCTGTGTCTCCACCAGGGCTGAGCAATAGGAGGAGTGAGGAGAAGGAGTTGCTCTTCAGTTTCTTCTCTCAGCTGCTGCAGGGTATTCCTCACAGAGGTGTCACAGACTGTAGCTTGCAAGATGTTTGTAAATTCTCATCCCCATTAGCATTTTCTTCTAAGGACAATTCTCCAGAACAGTGGTGCTTGGTAGCTTCAGTTTGGCAGGAAAGAAGCCTGTTGGGTGAAATCCTCCCACGACAATGCTAGGAGCATGGGCTTCCTCTCCATGTCCCCAACTTGGCCACAGGAAGCTGTCACACATCTCTAGTAACATCTGCAACTCTAGAAAACTGGGAGTGACTTATTTGTCTTTGAGCATTATTAATTTCTCAAACTGTCCTGCTCAGTTCTTTTAGGAATCATTATATCCGGGGAAGAAGGAATGCTCAGCCCGTCACTCTAGGAATCAATATCCAAAAGAGGGGATGCATCTGCTGGATCGTCAAATGATTGCCTTGCATGGGTGGGGAGTGAAGGAATTTCCTTACAGAACGTATTTCCCACATGCTGAGATACCTTTGAAGACAAAATAATTATAGTAATTAAGTCTGAATTCTTTTGATAACTAACCCTGCATTAACCGTGGGAGGTGGGGGCGGAAGGCTGAGGTAATTTCAGACAGAGAGCATTTATATAGATGGAGGAGGTCGCACTTCTGGTATGTGGGAAGCCTTGTTTGGTTTTTAGAGTGTTGTGATATTTACAGCTGTAAACTGGGAGTCTACTGGCTCCAAATTTCCATTTCTTCTCTGGTCCTGCTATAGTTCTTCTGCTCCTATGTCAATTTCATTCTAGGACCATCCCACATTTCCCCTCTGCTACACCTCCACCAAAACCAACCAGCTCTTCTTCTGGATTAGGCCAAAATTCTTCAAATCATGTTAGCACATTACCGGTCACTAGTGAACCACAAATGGGGCAGCTGTGGGAGTTGGTACCTTGATGTACCTACACTGGGGTTCCATCACCCCAACTTCAATAAATTTGGCCCTGGATGGAAACCAGGCCACATCTGAATGATTCAAACTCCAAAGCTCCTGTGCTCTGCATATAAAATCCTGCTTCCAAATCCGGCTTCTTCCTTTGCATGCTCAGCTCAGACCCATCCTCTAGGATTCTATCCTGGCAGCAGGGTGGTTCTTTACTCTTGATCATGTCCAAGATCATGGGGATTGCCCTCAATTTCCATTTTGGGTACCTAGACCTTATTATCTTAGTCAATGGCAAACTTTTGCTTGTTTACTCTCTGAATCCCTAGGTGTTAACCAGGGACTTCCAACTCTGCTACTTTGGTTCCCAGTCACAAGGACTTCATACTGTCTCTTTGATTGACAACTGCTACTGATGGGGGCTTCCCCAGTCAGCAGATGGTACCTGGGATCTAACACTCTGCTGGCTTTCAGGGAGGAAAAGCTATCACTTGGGAACCCAGAAAGGAACAACAGCAAATCAAAGTCCAGCAGAACTGACCCCTAAACTGTCTGTAAGTATGTCAAGAGAGATACTGTTCTTGCTAAACGAAAAGAAGTCACTGAAAAATAGTTCCACCCTGTATCAGTGTTAGTTCTTAGTTCCGACAAAAAGGATCCTGTTCTGGTAGATGTTGTGTTGATACTGGGAGAGCAGGGTAAACTTTCTGTCTTATTTTTACAACTTCACTACTTCTAAAATTATCCTATAATGAAAAGTTAAAAGAAACAAGCAAACACAAAGCCCACAACAGAATCCTGGCAAAACATTAGGTGTTGAGGTGTTCACAGCAGAAGCCCTTTCTTTCTCTTTTATTTTGAGGCTGGACTTAAACTCATTGCCTTTTTTGCCTCGGTGTCCTAAATCCTGGAAAAACAGCTGGGTGCTACTGTGCTCTGCTGAATAGCTTCCAGCCCGGAGAGATGGCTCGGGGGCTTAGAGCACTCGTTACTCTCCTAGAGGACCCGAGTTCAATCCTCAGACCTACAAGGCAACTCACAAGTGTCTGTAACTCCAGTTCCAGGAGATGTGGTGCTCTGCTCTGGTTGCCATGGGCACTAGGCACATACAGGATGCCACGTGTAGAAATAGTACCTATTCCCATAGAATTAAAGATAAAGAATTTCCATATCCTAAAAATTTTAGGCAAACAAAAATGATAGTGGCAGGATATTCTTTCTTTTAAAAGTTGGGGGGTTGTGTTTATATGTGTACATGTTCATGTGTGTGTGTATGTGTTCATGTTCATGTGTGTGTGCTTATGTATATATGTTCATGTATATGAGGGGATGCATGTGAAGGCCAGAGGTCCACAATGTCTTCCTCGGTTGCTTTCTGCCTTATATTTCAGTGAAAGGCTCCCACTGAAGCAGTGGTGGGTTTGGGAAGTCCAGGTGGCCAGTGTGCTTCTGGGGCCCTCTGCCTTCTGCCACCCTAGGATTGCAGGTACATGCCACCGTGCCCAGTGATTTTGTTTTCTGCCACACTAGGATTGCAGGTACATGCCATCGTGCCCAGTGTTTTTGTTTTTCCCATGAGTGCTAAGCATTTAAACTCTGTTCTTCATGCTCATGTAGTGACGCTTTACCAACCAAGCCATCTCTCTGGCCCTGAAAGGACATTCTGAAGTTCTAGTTCCTGATGTAAATATTTCTGGCAAACACAGGCAGGCCTGCATAAATTTAGCTGCACACTAATTGCTGCCTTTTTGTTTCATTTGAGACAGTCCACTCTTTAAAACAGAAACTGATCTATTAGAAAAGCTTGTATGCTCTGAGCTCACAAAAGAGTAAAGTTTCCTTCTCTCATGAAACATGCATTCTAAAGGGGACAGAGGGAAATAACAATTAAAACTGTATATGACCAATAGATCTGTTTATGATGGGGCAAAAGTGTATGAGAAAAAACAAGCAGAGAGAAACATCAGCAGTCTGGGAGGGTGGGGTGCGGCTTTAAATAAGGTGGGTACAGCAATCTCAGTGAGGAGGTGCAATTGAGCAAAGATGAAGGTAAGAACTAAGCTTGCTAGCTCTCGACTATAGTCCAGCACCAGGAAGGATGAGGCAGGAGATTTTCTGTGACTTTGATCCTGTCCTGGGATATAGAGTGAGATCCTGTCTCAGAACAAAGCAGAATCAAAAACTAACAACAACAAAATAAATAAGAAAGGAAAATCAAACAAGCAAAACCTTCCAAAAGATGAGGGGACCAAGAATGAGGATATTAGGCTGGGACTTTCCAGAGATGATGAGTGCCCTAGTAGAGAATATGTCTGAAGGGGTTCAAGGAGCCCCAGCAGCAAGTGAGCAGGTGTCTGGAGGTGCTACTGGTGGGCGGGAAGGAAGTGCTGGGCTGCTAAACAGAGTGTGAATGCTAGACTTTCCCCTGGACTCTAAAGAAACTGGGGAGCTCAATGTCCTTTAATTATGGCTAGAAACCGATTATGAGTGAGTACATCCCATGGTCATATTTTTGGGTCTGGGTTACCTCACTCAGAATAGTGTTTTCTATTTCCATCCATTTGCCTGCAAAATTCAAGATGTCATTGTTTTTTTTTTCTCATGGTTTATTTTTTTTATATTTAAAAATTTCCATCTCCTTCCCTCCTCCTCCCCCCTCCCTCCCCTCCTCCTCCCCCTTCCCTCCCCTCCTTCTCCCCCTTCCCTCCCCTCCCCTCCACCCATACCTCCCCTCCCTCCCTCTCCAGGCCAAGGAGTCATCAGGGTTCCCCACTCTATGCTAAGACCAAGGTCCTCCCAACTCCCCCCAGGTCCAGGAAGGTGATCGACCAAGCTGAGAAGGCTCCCACAGAGCCCGTCCATGCAGAAGAATCAGAGCCCAGAGCCATTGTCCTTTGCTTCTCAGTCAGCCCCTGCTGTTGGCCACATTCAGAGAGACGGGTTTGGTCGCATGATCCATCAGTCCCATTCCAACTGGAGTTGGTGATCTCCCATTAGTTCTGTCCCACCGTCTCCATGAGAGAACGCACCCCTCTCGTTCCTGACTTTCTCCCTCATGTTCTCGCTCCTTCTGCTCCTCATCAGGACCTTGGGAGCTCAGTCCAGTGCTCCAATGTGGGGCTCAGTCACCTTCCCCATCTGTCGCCTGATGGAGGTTCCCTCACGGTCCTGACTTTCTCATGTTCTCTCTCCTTCTGCTCCTCATCAGGACCTTGGGAGCTCATTCCGGTGCTCCAATGTGGGGCTCTGTCATTTTCTTCATCTATCGTCAGGTGGAGGTTCTATGGTGATATGCAAGAAATTCATCAGTATGGCTATAGGAACTGGCCTTTTCAGGCTCCCTCTCCTCAGCTGCCCAAGGAACTAACTGGGGGCGTCTCCCTGGAAACCTGGGAACCCCTCTAGGGTCAAGTCTCTTGACAACCCTCAGGTAGCTCCTTAAATTAAGATATATGCTTCCCTGCTCCCATATCCACCCTTCCTATATCCCAAGCACCCCATTCCTCCGAGCTCCCCCCGTTCTCCCCTTCACACTTTTCTCTCCCCATCTTCCCTTGGCCCAGTCTTGCCCAACCCTCAAGTTCCCAATTTTGCCTGGCGATCGTGTCTACTTCCAATATCCAGGAGGATTACTATATCTTCTTTTGGGAGTTCACCTTCTTATTATCTTCTCAAGGATCCCAAATTTATAGGCTCAATGTTCTTTAATTATGGCTAGAAACCGATTATGAGTGAGTACATCCCATGTTCATCTTTTTGGGTCTGGGTTACCTCACTCAGAATAGTGTTTTCTATTTCCATCCATTTGCCTGCAAAATTCAAGATGTCATTGTTTTTTACCGCTGAGTAGTATTCTAGCATGTATATATTCCACAGTTTCTTCATCCATTCTTCCACTGAAGGGCATCTAGGTTGTTTCCAGGATCTGGCTATTACAAATAATGCTGCTATGAACATAGATGAGCATATGCTTTTGTTGTATGATTGGGCATCTCTTGGGTAGATTCCCAATAGTGGAATTGCTGGGTCCTGGGGTAGGTTGATCCCGAATTTCCTGAGAAACCGCCACACTGCTTTCCAAAGTGGTTGCACAAGTTTGCATTCCCACCAGCAATGGATGAGTGTACCTCTTACCCCACAACCTCTCCAGCAAAGGTTATTATTGGTGTTTTGGATTTTAGCCAATCTGACAGGTGTAAGATGATATCTCAAAGTTGTTTTGATTTGCATTTCCCTGATAGCTAGGGAGGTTGAACATGACCTTAAGTGTCTTTTGGCCATTCGAAGTTCTTCTGTTGAGAATTCTCTGTTCAGTTCAGTGCCCCATTTTTTAATTGGGTTAATTGGCATTTTACCGTCTAGTCTCTTGAGTTCCTTATATATTTTAGAGATCAGACCTTTGTCAGTTGCAGGGTTGGTGAAGATCTTTTCCCAGTCAGTAGGCTGCCTTTGTGTCTTAGTGACAATGTCCTTTGCTTTACAGAAGCTGCTCAACTTCAGGAGGTCCCATTTATTCAATGTTGCCCTTAATGTCTGTGCAGCTGGGGTTATGCGCAGGAAACGGTTCCCTGTGCCCATTTGTTGTAGAGTACTTCCCACTTTCTCCTCTATCAAGCTCAATGTGTTCAGATTAATATTGAGGTCTTTAATCCATTTGGACTTGAGTTTTGTGCATGGTGATAGATATGGATCTACTTTCATTCTTCTACAGGTTGACATCCAGTTATGCCAGCACCATTTGTTGAAGATGCCCTCTTTCTTCCATTGTGTACTTTTGGCTCCTTTATCAAAAATCAGGTGTTCGTAGGTTTGTGGTTTAAGATCCGGGTCTTCTATACGATTCCATTGGTCAACTTCTCTGTTTTTATGCCAATACCAAGCTGTTTTCAATACTGTAGCTTTGTAATAGAGTTTGAAGTCATTGTTTTTTACCGCTGAGTAGTATTCTAGCATGTATATATTCCACAGTTTCTTCATCCATTCTTCCACTGAAGGGCATCTAGGTTGTTTCCAGGATCTGGCTATTACAAATAATGCTGCTATGAACATAGATGAGCATATGCTTTTGTTGTATGATTGGGCATCTCTTGGGTAGATTCCCAATAGTGGAATTGCTGGGTCCTGGGGTAGGTTGATCCTGAATTTCCTGAGAAACCGCCACACTGCTTTCCAAAGTGGTTGCACAAGTGTGCATTCCCACCAGCAATGGATGAGTGTACCCCTTACCTTGAGAAGATAATAAGAAGGTGAACTCCCAAAAAAAGATATAGTAATCCTCCTGGATATTGGAAGTAGACACGATCGCCAGGAAAAATTGGGAACTTGAGGGCTGGGCGAGACTGGGCCAAGGGAAGATGGGGAGAGAAAAGTGTGAAGGGGAGAATGGGGGGAGCTCGGAGGAATGGGGTGCTTGGGATATAGGAAGGGTGGATATGGGAGCAGGGAAGCATATATCTTAATTTAAGGAGCTACCTGAGGGTTGTCAAGAGACTTGACCCTAGAGGGGTTCCCAGGTTTCCAGGGAGACGCCCCCAGTTAGTTCCTTGGGCAGCTGAGGAGAGGGAGCCTGAAAAGGCCAGTTCCTATAGCCATACTGATGAATTTCTTGCATATCACCATAGAACCTCCACCTGACGATAGATGAAGAAAATGACAGAGCCCCACATTGGAGCACCGGAATGAGCTCCCAAGGTCCTGATGAGGAGCAGAAGGAGAGAGAACATGAGAAAGAAAGTCAGGACCGTGAGGGAACCTCCAGCTGGCGACGGATGGGGAAGGTGACTGAGCCCCACATTGGAGCACTGGATTGAGCTCCCAAGGTCCTGATGAGGAGCAGAAGGAGCGAGAACATGAGGGAGAAAGTCAGGAACGTGAGGGGTGCGTTCACTCATAGAGACGGTGGGACAGAACTAATGGGAGATCACCAATTCCAGTTGGAATGGGACTGATGGATCATGCGACCAAACCCGTCTCTCTGAATGTGGCCAACAGCGGGGGCTGACTGAGAAGCAAAGGACAATGGCGCTGGGCTCTGATTCTTCTGCATGGATGGGCTCTGTGGGAGCCTTCTCAGCTTGGTCGATCACCTTCCTGGACCTGGGGGGAGTTGGGAGGACCTTGGTCTTAGCATAGAGTGGGGAACCCTGATGGCTCCTTGGCCTTGAGAGGGAGGGAGGGGAGGTATGGGTGGAGGGGAGGGGAGGGAAGGGGGAGAAGGAGGGGAGGGAAGGGGGAGGAGGAGGGGATGGAAATTTTTAAATATAAAAAAATTAAACCATGAGAGAGAGAGAGAAAAAAAGAAACTGGGGAGCTACCACAGGGTGTGCAGCGGAAGAGTGGCATGGTTTGCTTTAGGTATAAAGAGTCAACTTTCATGGCACGTGAGTAACTCTGGCTTGGGAAGAGCAGAAGCAGGGAGAAGAACCAGAGGAACTTGGTTGTGAAGTCATCACTGACAGCTGATGGTACTGGCAACTCTCAAGAGCCAATTATTACCTTTTTATTCTTTTCTAGGAAGTTTGCAAGCTAGTTTTTAAAAACATGTCATCATTAAAACTTAAATAAGCTTAAAATTAATTATCTGACAAATGGAAGTAGTAAATATTTAGAACTCATTGCTGCTGTGGAATAATCCTCCTGTGATCTGTAAAGATTTGCCACTCCAATTGCTATATTAAAACGCTGATTGGGCAGTAACCAGGCAGGAAGTATAGGCAGGACAGCCAAACTAAGGATGATGGGAAGGAGAAGGGCAGAGTCAGGAGTCACCAGCCAGACACAGAGGGAGCAGGAGATGAATGCACCATGCTAATAAAGGCAGCAACAAGTGACAGAGTGTAAATAAGGAAAGTGGATTAACTTAAAATGTAAGAGCTAGTTGGTAATAAGCCTGAGTTTATTGGTCCAGCTTTTATAATTTATTAATTTAATTTATAATTTATTAATTTAAGCTTCCAACTCAATTATTTGCAGGGTATGTAGAAACAGGCTGTCAGGAGAAAAATATCCATTTGCACATTGCTACTTGATTTAAACCTAACTTATCTATAATTACTGTTTATTGCTATCTATGTTCTTAGGGATATTTACACCTGAGATACAACGTGCCTGTTACATATGGTGTACTCAGAAATGAGGTGTTGCAATGTGTCTCTTCCCAGTTCTGTATCCACCGACAATTATGAATTTGTCAGTCTGTAGGGGTCATTGACACTATGAAAGTTACAGGTCAGGCCTGTTTCTCTTCATAAAGAGACAGAACTGCTAACTGCTTACCAGCACACAGCCGCATACCGCCTCCCTGCCACATCTAGAAGTGTGTACTACCCTTCCACATTAAGCTCACCTCACTTCAATCACATCCTCAGTTACAGAGGGGGAAAGGCTAAAGAGGAGATTAAATAAGTATTCTACATATTAATATGACAACACCATAATGTGACCCATTTCTCCTGGGCTTTTATGATTGCTGTGTACTATTGTATGCAGTTGCCATACCTGAGACTGAATTTTTAGTGCTGGTCCTAGTTTCAGCCCCATGGTGCCTCGAAGATGCTGCTCAGTGAGAAGGGGCAGTGTTTCTCCATCAATTGCGTGATCCTTAAATACCTGAAGAAACCCAAAAATCATTAGCCTGGTTGCCGAGTCTTGAAGTAAAGCCAGTGTCTACTACACAGAGGGTTTGGTGTTGGAGTATGTGCATACAGAAGGCCGCTTGGAGGTGGCACAGAGCCATATAAACCTCTCTTTGTTGCTGGTTTGTCTGTGCTCCAGTGCCATGATGTCTTTAATAATATCTGGAATGCTCAATAGTTCCGTTTGTGGGACTCACTTCAACCTGGGGTAATTATCTGAGGGCAGTATCTGCGTCTCATTTACTGTGCAACCCTGATGCAGCGCGGTGAATGTTGTCCCAGGGAAATCAGCAAATGGGAACATGGTTGGCATAAAGGGATGGGGAAAGAGGCATCACAGACAAGATGGCCCCTCATGCAGCCAGATGCAGTGCCTTTGTCTTCTGTGCCAAGTGTATGGTGGACAAAGGGAAGGAGAGCCTGGGGAAGAGCTGTCCACCAGGGCTTCCTAGCAGATCCTGCTCTGACTCTAGCCAATGCACCACACCCTCCTCCTGGAAGCTAGGAGCCTGCTGAAGAAGGGTAGATATCCAGGCAGGTAAGGAAGTGGATGTGAAGAAGTGTGCCTGTCTGTAGTGGTTTAACTTCCTAATGTCCAGCTTCTCCCTGTCTCAGAAACCTGCCGTGCTCACTCCTGAGCTTCCTCTTTAAATCTCCCCTCTCCTCAGACATCAGAAGGTTCCCCTTCATTTTCAGACAACCTTCTAATTTATAAAGAAGAGGAAAAGAAAATGGTAGGTAGAATTTCCTGTAAACTTGAACAATAGACCTGAAGTCTTCCTACCTCTCTGTTTAATCTAAGAGTTTGCTGAAGCTCCTTCTCTTGCCCCCACCCCACCCCGTGGTAGGGGCCCATAGTGGGATTTCTTCTGTAGGGACTTACAGGGGATCCCTTCTGTAGGGGCTCACAGCAGGATCCCTTCTGCAGTCTCCCTCCTCTCCTCTTTGCTGTTGCATTAACACATAAGAGGGCTGCCATAGCACTCCAGGCTGATGGGAATGACAATACACACTCCACCTCCACACCTGCCTTCCTCTCCTCCCCAACAGCCCCACTGATCAGATGCAGCCTGATACTCTTGTATTCATGTCACCTCCTGGCCATTCTTCATCTCAAGAGATTCTGCTCCTCATCTTTCCCTTAATCCTGTCTCCTTGGTTCTCCAGGTGCCTGTGCTACACCAAACACATGATCCTCTTCTAGTTGCTTAAATTGGTTACATTTCTGGCCACATTCGGCAAGACCAGCCCTCTGTGGTTGTGACAGACTTAGGTACTGATAACTTCTGAATGGCTTGGTTTGTTTATTTTTACTGTTGTTTTGAGATAGGGTCTCATAAAGCCCAGTCAGGCCCCAAAACTGGCTATGCAGTCAAGGATGACCTTGGCATTTTGATCTTCTTTCTTCTACTTTCCCAGCGCTGGGGTTACAGGTTTGTACTACCATGCAGGAGTTTATGGGGTACTGGGGATTGAACACGGAGCTTTGACATGCTAGACATGGGGTATCATTCTTATTAGTGCAGATTGGGCCAAATCTACAATATAAATGTACACTTTTTCTTACCAATTTCAGATATTTTTAGAGACAAATATTTTATATGCCAGAACTAGATATTTACTTAAAATAAACTGTTACAGTGTTTCCTGGCCATCCCTAAACAGTTAAGTCACAAATCATTTTATCTCCTTATTTAATTTATTACTTTTGGTTTATGATTAAAATTTCTTTCTTAGAGAATATAACAAACAACAACAAACTACAATAAAACCTCTAGATGAAAAGTCCGATAAACCTCTCTGTAGACGCAATACTCCAAATCAGACCAAATCAACCAAAATTAGAAAAAGCCCAGGTTTAATGGACACCATCATTCCCAGGTGGCCTTCCAGCACCAGAGAGAGAAACATGTTTGTTCTGGGGAGGGGGAACAGTTTAAATAAATGTGGGAGTGGTCTTGAGCATCACTGGGGAGGGGTCACCATTTGATGGGCTTTCTTGAGGTGGAGTCTGGACTGAGACAACTCTCAGGGAACAGGGCTTGTGATTGGAACTTCCACCCAAACGTTCCAGACTCTTTGGATATATGGATGCCAGGGACTGAGGCGATGCTTCCACCCCAACAGTAACCAGTAGCATAGCACTGACAAAGTATGTATGATGTAAAGACTGAGCTCCTTTTGTGGCTTTATTTCTCTAGAGGTTTGGTTGTTTGTTTCAGGTGAGGGGGAGGTACCACTGTGTAGCTGAGGCTGGCTTTGAACACACAGTCCTTTTGCCTCGGCTTCCCAGTGAAGAGATTCCAGGTGTACGCCACCACACCTGACCCCAGACATCTTCTAAAGATTCCATTTGCACAAGGCTGGCAAGGTGGATGAGCATCCAGAAAAGGGTGCTGGGCGGAGAGCAGACCAGTCCCGGGCAGTTAAACAAAAGCTTTCAAAGGATGGGGCTGTGAATCAAAGCCAAGGAGGCACCTTTGGCAAAGGTTCCTGTGAGAACTGTGTGGGAAACAGTCCTTTGGGGCTGTGTACCCAGAATGCACTAGCATCTCCTCATTTCTCAGAGAGTAGCAGTGGGTGCTTAGCAGGGCAGCTGGCCTTCCATAGTTGATGTCACATGCAGTAGCTCAAAGGGAGAAAACTTCAAAATGTGGTCATCCTAGATACATTTGAGAAACTTCTAGAAACGAGTGGTAGACTTTCTTGGGCTACTGATACCCACTTGGACACAATGAGCCAGCCAAGTTTGAGGTGTTGATGTTTGTATGACTTCTGTCTGCCCACAAGGGCACAACTTACACCAAGCATCACCTACCGGTAATACTGTTGTAGGAGCAAGACTGTTTCTTTGTTGCTCGTTTGTTGAGGCAAGTCCCCACTGTGCAGCACAAGATGGCCTCAAATTCTCAATCTTCTTGGCTCAGCCTTTCAAGGGCTGAGATTCCAGATGTATGCCATTATTCCTGGTTTCTTGTGTGTGTGTTTGTGCTCATGTGTGTGCACACACATAAAGGTCTAAAGATAACTTGAATGTAATTCCTCAGATATCATCCACGTTGTTATTTGAGACAGGGTTTCCCATTCACTGCTAACTTGACAAGCAGACTAGTCTGGTTGGCCGGCAAGCCCCAAGGATCCATTGTCTTCACCCTAAGCCCCAGTGCTGAGGTTACAAGCAGGCACCAGAATGTCTGACTTTGGCATGTGTGTATATGTACATATTCATGTGTGTGAACGTAATGTGCACACCATGCAATGCATGTGTAGAGGTCAGAGACAACATCAGGTGTTGGTACTATGCTCCTACCATACTTGAGATAGTCTTTTTGTTTGGTGATGCCTAGGCCAGGGTCTCTGACACACGTGATTTTGGGGATTCTCATGTCTCTACCTCCTATCTCTTCTTAGGCACACTGGATTATAGTTGTGCATGACCACATCTGGTTATAAGTGTTCTGGAGCTAAGAACTCCGGTCCTTACACTGTTACAGTAAGCTTTTTCTATGCTGAGCCCTCCCGTTGTGTGTGTGTCTGTGTGTGTATGTGTGTCTATGTATGTATGTGCTTGTGTATCTTGTGTATGTGTGTGTTCTGGGGACTGAAAATTCACGTCCTTTTGCTTGCATGACAGTCTACTGACTGAGTTGTCTCCTCAGCCCCTTTTGTCTTTTTTTTAGGACAAAGTACATATTTCCGTTATTTAGGCACTATAGTAAATATTTCTCATTCTTTCTGGATATTTAGTCTCCGAGTCACCTTCTCATGAGTCTAGACAGGGTAGAAAATTAAGCTAAATAGTTGCTTCCCAGAGCTTCTCCAGTACCTGTGTCTACTAGTCATAGCCATCTCTCCAATGAGAAATGGTGTAAAAAAACGGGGGTTTTAGCAGGAATTTTCCCCTTCCAGGGGAAAAAGGAAGTTTGACAAAACTCATTGTGCATTAAATAGTTTCAAGTTTTCATAGTTTTGCAAAAATACGGAGTTACCTGGGCATAGTCTGAACACCCTGGCAGGCTTCTGATGAAGTCATGGACGTCATCTACGGTCCACTTCTGAATATTAGCCGAGGAACAGGCTTTGCTGAGTGCACCCAGTGCCTGTGCTCCTGTAACGTGAGAAAAAGTCGTATGTGGTGTGAAGCTTCCGCTCAGGAGGAGACACTTAAAACACAGGATTGTGGTTCACTGTACGAACTCACTAACGTCTGTCACCACAGGTGTTCCATTTTTATTGGACGATTTTGAACTTCCTAAAGATGTTCAGACACATTGACAGGTGGTTTATTGCCCTCTCTTAAGGTCTCTTCAGTGACGTCACTCTAGGTGAACAGACAAGGGGCTGATTTGCTCTGTGGTCTCTGAGGTGCTGACAGAAAGGCCTGGTGAGCTTCATCTTCCATATTAGTGCTGCAATATCCATGTTAGGTGGTCTCCTGTGCCCATCATGGTCTGAACCCAAATGAAGAACTTCACAGTGAAGTGGTCGGTGTGGCAGCTGTACCTGTGCCCTAGTTCACATTAACTGTCAAGTTGACACAACCTAAGATCAGCTAAGGGAGTCTCAATGGAAGCATTGCCTAGAACAGGTTGTGGGTGTGTGTGTGGGTGTGTGTGTGTGTGTGTGGGTGTGTGTGGGGGTGTGTGTGTGGGGGTGTGTGTGGGTTGGTTGTGTGTTGGTGTTCCCTAGGGGAATTGTCTTAATTGTTCCCTGATGTAGGAGGGTTCAGCCCACTGTGGGCATTACCAACCCCAAGGCAGGTGGTCTTGAACCAGATAAGAAAAGCTATCTCATATTGTGAACTTTTCTGCTAGACTGCACACCACATTTGTCATGGTGCCTGCCACATTTCTTCTCTGGGAAATGAATTCCTTCCTTGGAGGGAACGCTGTGTGGAATAGCAAGCAGGCCACCTTCAAGTTCTTCTCTTGAGTTCTTACTTTGACTTTGCTGGGTGGTGGCCTGTGACCAAAAACTGTAACCTGAATAGATTCCTTCCTAAAGTCACTTTTGGTCACGCTGTTTTATCACGGCAACAGACAGGAAGACAGAACCATCAGAGACATGCCAGACCTCTGTGTTTTCATTTTCTTTCCAAATAAGGTCTAGAGAGCTATCCAATGTGAGATTTTCTCTGTACTGCAATGATATTTTCAAAACTGATCATTCATGCTTTTGTCAGTTTTTCTACACTTGGATACAGGAGAGATAGAATTTATACTTTAAAACAAAAGCCCTTGGGCCTGGAGAGACGGTTCAGTGGTTAGGAGCACTGACTGCTCTTCCAGAGGACCAGGGTTCAATTCCCAGCACCCATATAGCAGCTCACTGTCTGCTGCTGCAACTCCAGTTCCAGGAGATCTGACACCTTCAGAGACAAACATGCAGGCAAAACATCAGTGAAAAATATGAAGAAAAATAAATAAATATTAAAAAATAAATATAAAAAACATAAAGAAAAATAAATTAGTAAAAAGCAAAGCAAAACCCCCAAATCCACAACAAAATAGACCTCTAGTTCATGTTAAAAAATTAACAATTAAATTTTGTTTTGTTTTGTTTTTAGAGACATGGTTTCTTCGTAACTTTGGAGCCCGTTCTGGAACTAGCTCTTGTAGACCAGGCTCGCCTTGAACTCACAGAGATCCACCTGTCTCTGCCTCCCAAGTGCTGGGATTAAAGGCATTAGCCACCACCATCTGAGTAAATTAAAATTTTAATTAAAAGTCTCCCTAGTTTCCTATATTTATTTTCTTAATCTGTGTAAAGTGGTTATTATACAGCAATATCAAGACTAGTGTTTCTAATATGACTTATGAGAAGTGACCAAATAAAATGACTTCAAGACGGCATTTAAAACAGATTAAGAAAATAGAGGCGGAAGGACCTGGAGAGATGGCTCAGCAGTTAAGAGCACTGGCTGCTCTTCCAGCAGGCCTGGGTTTGGACCCCAGGCAGCTCACAACCTCCTGTAGCTCTAGTTCCAGAGGATCCAGTGCTCTCTTCCCAGTCTCTGCAAGTACTGCACACACATGGTGCCCTATACACATGCAGGCAAAAGACCCATGCACATGAAATAAAAATAAATACCTCTTTTTTAAAAAAAATGAAGGTGAGAGAGATAGACAGAGGGTTTGAAAATGAAAATGAAGTCCAAAATACGAAGCATGGCTGTCACAGTTTCCTCCGCAATGGGAAGCCCTGGTCACCTGGAGCTGCTGAGGACCTGCCCTTGATCCCAGACACCTACCTGGCAGAGGCAATATGGAAATCTGCAGACCAAGCCCATTCTTTTCATCACGGCCTTCACAGACCTTCTCCGAGGGCTTTTCCTTCCCACCATCCTGAGCCTTGGCTTCTGGGGAAGAGGGTTTTGTCTGACGTGGCTGTGGCTCTATGCAGGGGTTGGCGAGGCCCCAGGTTGGCTTGTCATCAGTTTCCTTTGACTTCTGACTGTTGTCTACTTCAATTTCTGGGTCTTTGCTATCCTCTTCCTCTTCATAGGGAACCACAGGCATCTGACCTGAGTCCTTTTCTTCTGCTTGATTTTTGAAACTCTCAGTTTTGCTCTCTAGACATTTCTGATAAACTGAGCCTCTCCTGAGTCGGTACTTCTGGCCCCAGCATTCTGTAAAGTGTGGTCTATTATTTCCCAGTAGGATAGGGTTTCCCTGAAGGTGTCTGGAGGTGCTTCTGTGTAAATGCGGATAACTGGCAGGTACTGTGCCCCTGCCTTGGAAGCCTGCAGGACCACACAGGCAACTTGATCCATAAAAAAGGGGTATCCCTAGACCAGCCAGTCCCTTGGGATTAACTCTTTCCATCCTCCTTTGCTGGTGAAGAGAATACATTTCCATTTCTGCCCTAAAAACAGAATGATATAGTTTACATGACTCCAGACAATCATTAGAAATTTAATAGTTTTAAAAATTTCTTTATTTATTCATTTATTATTTATTTGGAGCGTGGAGAGGTGGGTACATGCATGCCATCGTGTCTGTGTGGAGGTCAGAGGTTAATGGTGATGGGGTTGGATCTCTCCTTCCATTATGTGTATGCTGGGGATCAAACTCAGATTGGCAGGCTTGGCAGCAACCACCTTGATTTGCGGAGCCATCCTGGGGCCCAAGAAATGTAATTTTAGGAGGCCCTTGCCTTCCCTAAGCTGGTCTCTATGCTTATAGTGTTTGTCTGAACCTGTTTGATGGAGGCAGGAGGAGCATGGGCTTTGGGAGGAGGCCTGAAATAGGAGGGGTCGGGCGACTGTCATAGTGCACACTTGAGGCTCTGCTGTGGGCCTTACCTGTTGTGCACAGAGCCTTAGCGGGTGAGGGGATGATGGAGCACCAGTAGTTTCTTGTCAGACACTAAACTTCATCGAGGTGTCTAATTCCACAGCATACTGATAGTTAGTGGTACTCAAGCAGCTGGTGCTTGTCTTGGGTCTAGATCACTGCACACGGATGGGCAGACAAGGAAGGGAGCCTGCTTCTGCTCACTCCACTTTGCCCATTGGTCTGTGACCACCGGGACCTTCCCCTCTCCCTGAGTCCAAACTCTGTTAATTATGGGTGTACTTTATTTGTTGCTGGCCATGACAGAAGACCATTGTTAGGTTGACATGAGATGTCCTGGGTCCTGATGACATCATCTGAAGAGCAATTCACTCCTGTCTTCAGCCAGAACGGAAACCATTTAAGACAGAAATGCCATGGGGATTCAGAGGAGTCACAGCCAGGATTTTGTATTTTGGGCCAATGGAAAGCTATTGAATATGCAGATCCATCCACTCTTAGCTCTGCTGTGCCGAGTGGCACGGGTAGGTATGTGCATGTGGTGTGTGTGGTGTGTGCCTGAGCACGTGTGCACATGCATGCAGAGACTGTAGGAGGACCTCGGATGTCCTCCTGTCCTGTGTCCTCCTACCTGACTATCTTGTTCGAGGTAGGTCTTTTACTCAGATGGCAGCTTAGCAGGCTTTGGCTAGGCTGACAGGACAGCAAACCCCAGAAATCTTCTGTCGCTGATCCCTGCCTCTAGCCCTGGGATTAAAAGCACGTGTGGTCTCACCCAGCTTTGTACGCGGATGCCGAGGATCTGACCTCAAGTCCTCCTGTTTGTGCAGCAAGCATCCTCACTAAACTTTTTAATCCCCAGACCCCACTGTCTGCTTTTTAACCTTCTGTTTATTATTAGAAAGCTTGAATAATTTATTCTACAATGCACCTGAAGTACTTTCTGTAAATGATCAGTGCATGTGTATGTGTATAGAGGGCATGCATTTGTCATCATGCCTGTATGTACTTCTATTGTATTTATATGTATTGATAATTTATTTATTTTAATCATTTAACTTTAATTCATTTATTTTAATTTACTTAAGACAGCTCAGATGAACAGTCATGGGACTGAATAGAAGACAAATCAAACAATGTTATTCAGTTACCTGGCAGTATGATGTCTCTCAAACATCTCGTTCCTTGTGGCCACTGCCTTTGTGGGTTCAGGTGGTAAAATGCCCCAGCCTTGAGGGAGGCAGGGAGGGAGGGAGGGAGAGAGGGAGAGAACACCCCATCCCACAAACAAATTAGAGGCATGCACTTGAAAATAGTAAAATAATTCAAAACAGGATCTGCAGTTACCCCTTAGCTGGAATGGAATGTGGGAAATGGTATCGAAATCTTCTACTGGTTAGCTGGAACCTGATAGGTTTCTGCGTTTTCCTTGAACTGCCAGTCTCATGACTGGTGGCATTTTCCTGTCCAACTTCAAATGGGAGAAGATGGCTTATACCTCCTTGATGTTTCTTTCTTGTCTGTTTAATGGTGGACATTTCTAAGGTCCAATGTGATGCTTTGATAAATGCTTACATTGGAAGCATGGTTAGATCAAGATAATAACATATTCATCATCTCATATCATTATTATTTTATGGTATAGACTTTTGAAATCCATCAGCAATTTTTAACTATGTAACACGTTATTATATATTCTGAGTATTATACTGTATTAAGCATCTCCAGAATGAAATCAGAATAAAAGCTAAATTCTTACTATGACTTATAAGGCCATGTGCTATTTCATTAGTTTGGTTTGGTTTTGGGGTATTGAGAACCGAATCTGGTCCTCATGAGTGCTAGTCAGATGCTCTGCCATGGAGCTATGCTATCCCGGCATCACAAGTCATAAAATGCCCACAGCAGTTAAATCTCAGATCCCTCAGTTCCTCACTTGAAACATAAGAAAAACGGTAATGTTGCAAGTCTGCCCTCATTCGTGATTAAGTTGGTGCTTGGATGGGTTAAGCAACTCAGTCTTGCTCACATAGTGGTACCAGCACAAGCTCCATCTAGAAAGCAAGTGCATAAACTGCAAAGGCTTAATTGCTGCTCAGGTCTCCAGAGTTGAGCATCAACAGCCGCTTAAACAACCCACAGTTGTTCACAGGGCTCCACAGACTGGAGCCACACACTCATTGCTCATACCTGGGTAGATGTGACCCGACAGCGGGTTTAGCATATTTGCATTGGGAACAAAAGAGGATCCAGATTGGGAAGGAACACAAAACTGGCTTGTTCCAGCTGGAGCCACACTGGAAGACAAGACATCTCTAGGAGGGAAAACAGACATAAGCAGACTATGGCTGGAATTATACAAAGTTTCTATTATTTATTGTGATGATCTAAGTTCATTGTTAATAGAATTCAGAATCATCTAGAAAATTGAAGCACACTTCTTGACAGGCTCACTTGGGCATTTCAAGAGGGTTATTGAGGGCAGGATCTCGTGGGAGTCTGATGAAATCAAAGGAGAAAGTGGGCAGAAGGCAAGTGTCCTCTCTTTTGGGGCCCAGCATGTTGTGGATTATTCTGCTGTGGCAGACCTTCCCTGCTGTGGTAGACAGAATCTTCTAGAAGTATAGCCAAAATCAGGTGTAGTATTCACAGCCACACAAAAGTAACCAATTCACTTAGGTCCTGGGGTTTGTAAGAGTTGCTTGGGTCTAAAGTGCGAAGCCCCGAACTCTTGTGGTCACAGAGAAGCATGGTGAGGAAGAGTAGGAGGAAGAAGCACAGCAAGCAAGATAGCTCAGGGCTGTCTTGGGAAGAGACCCACTGCAGTCAATGCCATGGTTGGAGTACTCACAACGGGCATTATGCTCTGAGCACACAGTCTGCTCATATAATGCTCCCTTGGTAGTATTGGCCGTTTAGGATGAATGTTTGGCCACCCCGGGGGGGGGCAACTTATTTATTGTTCACCTTCTACAAACAAGGACAGATACTGGGTTTTATTTTATCTTCAGAATGCCAAAATATCACAAAGAAGGGAATCTAAAATATTGCCAGAATGTATAACCAAAATGCTGACAATTTCTATGCTATTGAAAGAAGGATTAGGTGACAAGCAATCCAGGTGTTACAGACTTAGGGTGGAGCCACCTTAATCTGATAGGATTGGTTCTCTTAGGGAGAGGAGCAGGACTCTGGAGGGCACCCTGCCTGCTGTGCACACGGAGGGCAGCCTTGTGAGGACATGGAACTTCAAAGGGAAAATAGAGTCTTAAATTTTGAAGGGAAGACCAGCAGAGAGCTGTGAGTCGTGGCACAGTTCACTGAGCTAACCCCAATGTTGTTTGGTCTAGTCTAGCATCTAATGCTAATGCTAGCATTGTCCCAAACTCTGATGCTAATTCATTTACTCTTCTGATTCTCTATTATATTGGAGAGAAATACCTGTCCACAATTGGGGGCCCAAATGGTGCAGGAAGCAGTGGGATCCTCTGATGTCCTGATGCTGTCAATAAAGGGTTCACAGGCATCATAGGGTTTGTCATCAGATCTCGTGACTCTGATGGAATTCGAAAAAGAAACAGGTACATTAACCAGTACCTACTGAAAATTATTTTCTTCTCTCTCTCTCTCTCTCTCTCTCTCTCTCTCTCTCTCTCTCTCTCTCTCTCTCCCTCCCTCCCTCCCTCCCTCCCTCCCTCCCTCTCTCTCTCTCTCTCTCTCTCTGTCTCTCTGTCTCTCTCTGTGTGTGTGTGTGTGTGCGCCCATCCAGACAAAGGTGGCGGCTGCTCCTCAAGATTTGCCCACTTTGTGCTTTGGGAACCTGGGGCTGGCCTGTAATCCCGAGGGACTTCCTGTCTTGGCTTTCCCAGCGCCGGGGTTACAATCGCACACCTGCTTTCGTTTGTTTGTTTTGCCTTTATGTGGGTTCTTGTCATTGAACTCTGGTCCCCATGCCTGTACTTTTGTGAATTCCTTGAGTTTTTCTTAAACACAAGGACAACCTCTTCACAGCACCTAAGAAGATGAACTGCACCAAACTTCAACTCTACAAAAATCCGCCAAAGGAAGTCACTGAAACTTTCTGTTTTATAAATGTGCCCTGGAGTTTGTTCCAGTCCACAAGGCAATGCCACACCACATCACAAGCAATCATAACATGGAACCAGCCCTGTAAGATTCCAGGGATACAGCTTCTTCTTTCAAGTTATTTACATCCTTCCTATTTCCAGAGTGGAAGTGTACAAGCCCTCCCGGATGTTTGGTCTTTGGGAAAATATTCCTATATAGTTGACTAGATTCAAATAGAAAATGGGGAGAGAGGTCCTCTTAATGACTGAAAAGACATCTGATTTGGGCGGGTATGGGCTGATTGCCTGAGATGGTTTAATCAGAACGAGGGAACAAATTCTATTCGCGTGTATATAAACACGTGTCTGCATATGTTACCTTCAGCAGCCTGTGGCCAGAGATGGATTGTTGTGAAAGGGGGGCTGGCTGCCTTATGCTCTCTTAACCGTTAGCATCCTTGGGATTATTTTAAATATTAAACAGTACTACTTAAACAGGTCATTCATTTTAGTTTCTCTTTCATTCTCAATCGTCATCTTAAACATCTGAGACCACAGGAGAAAATGGGGGGATTTTCCCAGCATGATTGAGGCACTGGGCTTAATCTTCATTGGGGCAAGAAAAAAGAAAAGTCAGAAATACTCTGATTTTCATGGAGAGATTCTTATTTCTTTTTCATTTTTTTCATTCTGTGTATCATTTGGTTGAATTTTTAAAATAGTTATAATTTATTTGTATGGTGTGAAAACTGAAAATGTAACAGCATTTAACTACGCTATTGTTTCTTTAATTTCTTTTTCTGATAGAAATCTGATCATATGGGAAATTCAAGTACCTGGGTCATCCAGCCCTAGCTTTGTCCGCTTGTGTTTTTCTGTGGTTGTTGAAAATATATTCTTCTCTCATACAATACATCTCAACCACATTTTCCCCTCCTTCCACTCCTCCCAGCTGGACCCAGCTCTCCTCGCCCCCAAGCCACTCCCCCTTCATTTCCCTAATTTTAAAGTTCTTTTTGATTGGTTATTTCCTCTGTATTTCTGTAATTGGCTCCCTAAAGTTTTCTGTGCACATGTGCACTGGAGTACGCATGTGCCCACACTCCACACACATGTCAGATACAAATAATAATAATAATAATAATAATAATAATAATAATAATAATAATAAATAACACACACAAGAAAACAAGCATTATCTTCTCTCAGGATGCTCCTCATGCCATGTAAATGCCTCAGCTTGTTAATTATATATTCATAATTCGTTGTCTAGGGCAATCTTCTGTGCACAAGAAGTGGAGTGGAGAACGCAGTGCTTCCGCTCACTCTGCTCCCTGCACACAAGCACAGCTGCCCTTCCATCACCATGCTGTTGGAGATGTGTATCTGCACCAATCAATGAACCGACCGAGTCCACGCTTTACATTGTCTTTCACTCTTGGTTTGTATGCTATGGGTTTTGGCAAAAGTATAATGGCATGTAACTATAGCTATGATATCTCACAGAACACTTGCACTGCCCCAAATCAAATGGTATTGTAAAGCAAACACAGCGAGAACACTTTCTAGGGGAAGTTCTGAGGGTGACCAGAACTTCTCTTTATCCCCCAGGTAGACACTGGAAAGTCCAAATACACATTTTCCCAAAACCACCACTTTGGGGGTTGCTAAGCTTTATGGTCAATCCATAAACTTTCTAATGTTAAGTTTTTTATTTTCGGGGTAACCTCTTTTATTTTGCACACATCTTAGCAGATTGTGAGCAGGCAGCTCAGCTACAGTGGCTGAAAGGCTCTTGAGTAACATCACCAAGCAGGTGGTATTCTTCAGAGGACAGCGTGCCTGGAAATCCCCATGCAGAGCGTGCCATGCTGAGGTCTGCAGTTGGGTGGATTTCCCTGACCCAGGGCCCTAATCCTGGATGGCCAGCACATTAGCAGGATGAAGATGCCTTAATCTCTGCCTTCAGACTCTTACCCTCCACAAACCCCTCCCAAGGCACACAGACGACTTAGCTAGTACTAATTCTTTCTCAGTTCATCAGGCAGCAGTAGTAAGACTTGCACTTTGGGAAATGGACCCTTGCAAATCAGCAGACTTTTACTGAATGTTTGCCCAGTGCACAGTTGCCAAGCACAGTTTGATTGTATTTGTTTTCGATTGGCTGAGCTGTAACTGTAATTGTTCATTAAACTCTGAGTTTTGAGCTGCCACATTCTGGATCTCTCTCTCTCTCTCTCTCTCTCTCTCTCTCTCTGTCTGTCTGTCTGTCTGTCTCTGTTTCTCTTTGTGTGTGTATGTGTGCAGATGTTGGATATTGTCTTTCTAGATTGTTCTTCAGCTTATTTTTTGAAATAAGGTATTTCACTGAAGCCAACATGGCTATCAATCAGCTTCAGGGATCCTTCTGTCTTTGCTACTACTGTGGGGTTACAAGCGTGTACCGCTGTGCTGGAATTACAGGCATGTGCCACTTCACGGTTTTGTACATGAGTCCCAGGGGTCTAACCTGAGGTCCTCCAGCTTCAGTAGCATTAAATCACTGACCGCCACCTCTCAAGCCCCTAGAAAGTTATTTCCCACTTGTTTGAATTATATCACTAACAGTTTACTTTAAAAAGCAACTAGACTTAAGTGTGATTTATTTTTGTTTTAAAAACAATAAATCTTTACTTTGACACCCTAGCACAGAATAAAGAAAAACTAATGATAATAACGAGCAGCACCCCCAACAATGACAGTTATTTCTGAAACACTGAGAACGATTTTTAGTGAATTTCCCCTTTGCCTAGCATATGCTTTAGCATTTTCCTGAATGCATCTCACCTCACACACCCTGGGAAGTATTGTTGAGGACAGATGGCTGCATGCATGCTACCCTTCTCTTTGGCTTCTTTTCATTCTAGAAAGCTCTTTGACATTAGGAGCATCCTTGTTTTCTTGCAATATCAAGTTCCAGGCACACTCATGATTATTAGAATAAAAAGATAAGACTTTATCCTCACTAACCAAGTAGAAATTATATATTTTTCTGCTTGGAGTCAATACAATTTAGGTGTTGTGAAGCAAAGTCCAGCATATGTGAGCTTGTATGTATGCTAACGTGAAATTATAGAAGTACCAATGCAATTGACATGAATATTAGGTATTGTAGTTAGAGAATGATTTAAGAAATAGTGGCATAGATTTTTTTCATGGTTATCATTGATTTTTCCAATTTGAAAATTTCTAATCCGATAGTTTATGCTTCACACAACATAACTTTTAAAATGTAATTAATTATAGTGATGGAGGCCATTAAAGCAGTATAAAGCTGGGTATGGTGGTGCATGCTTGAAATCCCTGACAGGGGGCAGAGGCAGGAAGGTCATGAGTTCAAGACTATCCTAGAATGCATAGTACAACATTGTCTCAATGAGTCAAAACACCCTCCCCAAGTATCTACAAGCAATCAGTGACAATGGTGGAGGAAAAGGCATTTTCTTCAGCAGTACAGGCTCTGGTAAGTTGCCCACACTCATAAATAACCCCTCCTCCATGAGCCTGTAACACACTAATTGAGCCCTTAGTCTCTCACACACCCAAGACACAGAAGTAGAATGGCATTGTTTGGGAAGGAGGGTTCAAAGGAGTGGGAAGAGAAGGAGCAAGGGTGACAGGGTGAATGTGCTCAGAGTACATTACATGTGTGGAAATGTCATGATGCAAATTGTTATTGCACACGCTAGAGGCTAAGAAAACACAAATGGATAGTTAATGCACAGCAGTAACGTAAAAAGATTATCTATTTGGAGATGACCAAATGCTTATGCTTCAAAGTCAGTTTTGAACTGACCTATAAAAACATTCCCTTCCACATCTGCTTTTGGTCAACCAAACAAAGCCAGGCAGTGTTTATCTGGCAGAAATGGAAGAGAGGCTTTACTTTTGGGCAACTTCAGTTAAATCATGCTTATGAGCTGCCATACCGCTAGTACATACCCAATGAAATTTATAAAGTTAACCAATTTCTGTGATAAAATGTCCTTTTTGTGGGCAATATTTTGCTAAGCATAGCTAGGTTGAATGATTCAGTAGCTAGACCCACAGGATTTGTGTACTTACGTCCTCTCTATAGATTGGTTTTTGCGCCTCCCGTGTGAGGACCACCAGAGCCTCTGCCCTTCTGCTGTAGCAGCTTCTTGGGTGGTCAGTGGCTGCCCCGACTGAGAGCCCCTTCTGAAATGTCTTACTGGAAGAAAACCTTGCCTTAAATACGAACTCAACTAAGTTGCTTAATTCTGTTTCCCAACAGCAACTCTGTGCTCCGACATCTTCTGCAGATAGGCTAAAAGATGTTAAGCCCAAGAGAAGTGCAATGCAGGGTACATAAACCTGTCTCAGGGTTTAGCCTTTAGCATAATCCTTCCTTAGCCCTTAAGATGCTTTGTGGGCATTCATCCAATACCACTGTTCAGTTTAATAGAAAGGAAAATATCTAAGGATAAGTAACACAATGATTTCTCATTCTGTATTCCCAATAGGCTTTGAGTGGGAATGTTTCTCTTGCAAGTGGGAAAAGAAAGTTATTTTCTATAGAACCATATGATTTAATTTTAAGCATCTAAAGGATGAACTTCTTAGATCCAACAGCTATTTGTTTTCACGTGAAGTCAGAAAAACCCTTCACGCCCTAGGTGAGAGAGTTGGCACTCTATAGGAAGAGGACATAACATTGTAAAGTATGTCCTGTTTCCTTTGCTTGAGACACATTTATAGCCTTGACAAAGAACCTCTGTGTTTCAGGCACTGTCAAGGAAACTGTTCAGCAAAAGTTAATATGGTTTGTTACAATAACATACCATATATTATAATACAGTTTATACTATATAACTGATAGTGTCCAGTTTGTAATACACTAGAGTAAAACACAAAACAAGAATTTAATATAAAAATTTAAAGTTGTTGTACATTTAACACTTTAGTTTCCGGTTTGAAGATCAGGATTTGCCACTAACTACTGAGATCCTTCGGACTGACTGTGTTTACCACAGGTCATTGCTCCTGAAGCCGTGCTCAGCAGTGGGGACACAAAGGACACAGTCAAGTGCAAGTTGTGCCATTTGTTAGCTGCATGGGTAAGTTACTGCGATTCAGTGTCTTCATCTCTGAAGAGCCACACAGAGTGCTTTCTGAGAAATGAAGCCGGTGGTATAAGCAAAACACTTAGGTAATTCCTTCTAGTCCGTACGCTATGTTCTAGCTATTATCATAGGCAATGAATTGTTTTATTTCACCTTTAAAATGTAGTGTGTGAGTGTGAGAGCTTGTGTGTGTGAGCGTGAGAGCTTGTGTGTGTGAGCGAGAGCTTATGTGTGGAGGTCAAAGGTCATCTTTAGCTGTTGTTTCTTGGGATGCTGTTCCTTTATTTTGTTGAGGCAGGGTCTCTGACTGGCTGGAACTCACTAGGCAGAATAGGTTGATTGGCCATGAGCTCCAGGAGCCCTCCAGTCTTCACTTCCTCGGTGCTGGATTACAAGTGGGGGTTCACCAGACACAGCTTTATTATTATTATTACATATTTATTTTAGTAATTTTTCATATACTATATTTTGATCATTTTTCTTTTTAATTTTTTTATTAAGCAGCATATTTTCTCTGCTCCACTCCCTTCCTCTCCCTTGCACTTTTACTCTCCCCTTTTCTATGCTCCCAATTTACTAAGGAGATCTTGTCTTTTTCTACTTCTTGTGCTCATTAGACCCATATATGTCTCTCTTAGGGTACTCTGTCTAGGTTCTCTGGGATTGTGAATTGTAGGCTAATTTTTCTTTGCTTTATGTCTAAAAACCACTTATGAGTGAGTACATATGATATTTGTCTTTCTGGGTCTGGGTTACCTCATTCAATATTCTGTTTTCTAGCTCCATCTATTTGCCTGCAAATTTCAAGATGTCATTATTTTTTTCTGCTGTGTAGTACTCCATTGTGTAAATGTACCACATTTTTCTTATCCATTCTTTGGTTGAGGGGCATTTAGGTTGTTTCCAGGTTCTGAATATGATAAATAATGCTGATATAAACATAGTTGAGCACAAGTCCTTGTGGTATGATTGAGCATCCTTTTGGTATATACCCAAAAGTAGTATTGCTGTGTCTTGCAGAAGGTTGTGCCCTAATTTTCTGAAAAATCATCATACTGATATCTAAAGGGACTATACCAGCTTACATTCCCACCAGCAATGCAGGAGTGTTCCCTTCACCCCACCACCTCTCCAGCATAAGTTGTCATCACTGTTTTTGACTTGGCCATTCTTACAGGTGTAAGATGGAATCTCAGAGTTGTTTTGATTTGCATTTCTTTGATGACTAAGGATGTTGACCATTTCCTTAAGTGTCTTTCAGCCATTTTAGATTCATCTGTTGAGAGTTCTTTGTTTAGGTCTGTACCCAATTTTTTATTGAATTATTTGTTCTTTTGATGACCAATTTCTTATGTTCTTTGTATATTTTGGAGATCAGCCCTCCTTCCGAAGTGAGGTTGGCGAAAATCTTTTTCCATTCTGTATACTGCCATTTTGTTTTCTTGATCATGTCCTTTGCTTTACAGAAGCTTCTCAGTTTCAGGAGGTCCTTTTTTTTACGGTCATCCTTGAAGGGCCAGCTCCTTCATTTATTCTCCAAAGAGTTTATATATCATCCCATCAGTTGAGCGGGGAAATACATTAGGCTGTCTCCTAGGTAACCAGGTGAATGGCCTCTTGTCACATCTGCATCTATCTGTTTGCAAGTATACTAGCTGTCACGAAGGCCATGAATTAGCATCTCTATAAGACATCCTCCAAATTACGAAAGGAGGTCCTTTTTATTAATTGTTTCTTTAATTATGCTCCTGGGGTTATATTTAGAAAGTGGTCTTCAGTGCCAATGCATCCAAGTTTCCACTTTCTCTTTTATGAGGTTCTCTGTGGTTGGTTTTATGATGAGGTTTTTGATCCATTTGAACTTGAGTTTTGTGCATTCTTCTACATGTTGATATCCAGTTATACTAGCACCATTTGTTGAATATTCTTTCTTTTTTCCATTTTATATTTTTTACTTCTTTGTCAAAAATCAGGTATTCATAGGTGTGTGGATTAATATCTGGGACTTTGATTTGCTTCCATTGGTCCTCCTGTCTGTTTTTATGCCAATACCAGGCTGTTTTTGGTACTGTATTGTAATTTAGCTCTGTATTGATCATATTCTTTACCCTCCCCCCACTCTTCTTACTTCCTTACCCACTTAACCTCATGTTCTCTCTCTCTTTTAAAAAAATCAAGAAAACAACAACAAAAAACACAAAATAAAAATCAATAAGATAAAAAGGCAAATCAATAAGACAAAAAAAAATCCAAACAAAATGCATATAAAAGCCAGAGTCTGTCTAGTGTTCGGCAACAAGGCCCAGCTTTCTACAGCAGGTTCTGGATGACCTCAAGACCTCAGCCTTGCAAAGCAAGCAGTTCACTTGCTGAGCTCTCTCCATAGCCCAGCTTAGTATCTTAAACATTACCAACAGAAAAATAATACAAACAGTTCTACGCCCTTCATCTAGATGCAGTTTTCTGTTGGAAATCTACAAGGTAAACTTTTCTTGCTTGTATTACTAAGAGTAATTGCGATTATTCCTAAAAATAAGGCCACAGTAGGATTGCAGGAATCATGGAAGTAGCATGTTGCTCTCTTTGCGCTTGCTGGGAGGAAGCTCAGGACCAAACTGTAGATGACCTGTGGCCTCTTCTTACCCCCAAGATCCCACCTGTGGGTGTTGCATCTTTACTCCCCACACCAGCTCCTACTCCTGAATACCTCTGAACCTGTTAAGGAATGAACTCTGGCAAGTGGAATGGAAGGAGTGAGAGAAACAGAAGTTTCCAGAAATGTGGAGGGATCTGACTGGACATGTGACTGACTTCTGGAACTCAGTTAGTATATCCCAATCTGTTTATGCTACATTTGTCAAAGCATTAATTCTACTCTGGTTGCAATATAGCTTCTCTCCAGGCCCAGTTGCTCCAGCCTCTCCTATAGTCTCTTCTCTTAGCTTCTCCCCAGGCTCAGTTGCTCCACCTCTCCTATAGGTTCTTCCCTTAGCTTCTCCCCAGGCCCAGTTGTTCCACCTCTCCTAAAGATTTCTCACTTAGCTTCTCCCCAGAGCCCAGTTGCTCCAGTCTCTCCTATAGTCTCATCTTTTAGCTCCTCTCCTATAGGCTCCTCCCTAGCTTCTCCCCAGGCCCAGCTGCTCCAGCCTCTCGTATAGGGTCCTCCCTCTAGAGTGCTGAGGAGACCTCTCAAAGTCATGATTGCCAAAGTGAGGATGGAAAGTTTACAGGACCTCGGCTGTTTGGGGAACTGTTGCAGGAAGCTCACAGGCAGGGAGAGAGGTGGGTAAGGATGGTGGTTATTTGTTAATCATAGGGGAGTCCTGTAAGTTTGCACCCCAGTTTGTGGTGATGCACTCAAGGCTGTGGAGGACTTGGGAGGTGAGCTCTGTCTTTTGAAATAGGTCATAGTGGGTCAGGACTTGAAGGTCAAAGCCACCCCTTGCTCCAGTGTAGTGTACTCTTGTTCCTGTCTGTGGCTTTTAACAAGCCCCTGCCTCACACTCCTGCTGATACAGGTCAAGCCTCTGCCCAATCCTCCCACAAGCACACTTTGCTCCTAAGAAGCACTGAAACCCATTTCCTCCTGTAGGGGCTTCTGTGCTGCAGGGATGGTCATCGTGATACACAAGAAATTAGTACTGTGCTGCAGTGTGGCTCAGTTTTCAGAGAGTCTGTGTCGGACCCAAAACTGCACAAACCAGGCTTGGTGGCCCATGCCTGCGATGAGATCAGGAGTTCAAAGTCATGCTTGGCTCCCTAGTGAATGTGAGGCCAGCTTTGAATGTATGAGACTCTTTTTCAAAAGAAGGAAAGACATTAGACAGTAGAGAAGTAGGAGTGGGGAGAAGGGCCACTAGATAGTGTTGAGGGGTCATGCTTTGTCCTTTGATAGCCCGGCACTGGTTTCATATATTACAAGGCCTGTTCATCAGGTCATTCTTACTGCCATGTCCCCTCCCCCTGGTTTACAGGGTCCACAACCTAGCTCTCAGCCACAGCGTTAATTTTGCCAGAGCCTTAGTGGCCACCTTAGCAAACTTCCCAGATGCTTTCTGCTCCTTTTATGTCATCTGAGTGTGTGGAGGTGCTTCTAGGTCTCTGGAACCCTGAGTGACTCTGGGAAACTAGCCAAGGCTGGCTGTTGGCCTGGCCATGGCAAGCCAGGACTGTTTCAGGGCTCTGCTCCAGGCCAGTGCTTCTAGGAAACCACAGGAACCATGGGACAAGAGCCAGTCAGGACTTAAGGAAACTCTCTCCTCTGCCCACTTAGTACTTCAGAACACCCTCTACTGTCAGGCACCTTCCTTTAGCCTCACTCAGACATAAATGCAGCTTTGGGATTCTGTAGTGGTGGCCCTGTCTTGTTAACCAGGGGATATCTGGAGCTAAGTTATTCAGTGTCTCTCTAGCAAGTCTAACCTTAACAACAAATGTCTCAGCTAGATACTTTAAAAAAAGAAACATAAGATCAAAATCAGTCTTTCCCCCACCCCTAGCCTCTTTCAATGACCGGAGTTGTTAGCATGTCCTTATTGAGAGAGTAGCCTTCAGGCTCCCAGAAGGCAGGGCTGCTATTTCACTTATATCATTGACATACAAACATACAGTTGGCTTTCAATATTGATTCCAATTAAAATTCTTGCATCAGTGCCATCCTGTAGATGCAGTTAAGGACATGCTGAAAACTACAGGATCTGAGGGTCTTACGGAGCCATTTGATGCTGACACATCTGATTCCCACATGCATTTGAAGTTGATTTCATTAACACCATTGAGTTCTCCTTTCTAAAAGGTAAGCTTGTAGATATAGAAACACAATATGCTAATGTTGTTTACTTATTTGTTTAATTTTTTACAAGGATATATTTTTCTTTGTAAATTAAATACTTTTGAGGACAGAAGAGAAAACCTTTCTTTTCCATCTGTGTTTTTCCTTCTTTGATGAAGTGCAGATGGTGATTATTCCAAGATCTAAGCAAACCAGGAAATACACTTAAACCCTGAATTGTTGGAACACAGTCTTGGACTCCATTCTTGGGGTGCAAGAATTCTGAGTGCCTGTGAGAAACCCCAAGAAAGCAAGACAAGAATCTTGTGACCTGTTTCTACAAACACAGCATTGCTCTAGGGATGTGTTTTGTGCTCCTCCCAGGTATAGTGGGTAGGAGGGAGTTTACTTTAGCTGTTGTTATTCATGAGCCTCTATGGAAAAACATGTTTTTGTCATATGGGCTAGTCCTGTGACTGAACACCTCAATCACGTGATTCTTCTTCATCCTCAGAGTAGAAACTGTGTGGTACTCTGAATAAGGTTGATTAATACACGAGGCTTTAGTCTCCCTCATTTTAGACCTCACTCTCCTGAGAACTGGAGTGGCAAATAATTAAAACCTTCAATAGTTAAAACCTTCAGCTCAATGAGATTATGATTTTTTTTGGTTTTTCAAGACAGGTATTCTCTGTAGCTTTGGAGCCTGTTCTAGAACTTGCTCTTGTAGACCAGGTTAACCTCGAACTCACAGAGATCCACTTGCCTCTGCCTTGTAAGTGCTGGGATTAAAGGTGTGTGCCACCACTGCCCAGCAAGATTATGATTTTTAAAAATATTGTAGTAATAACTAGTCATAAAACTGTTATTGCTATTTTACCATGTTTCCAGTTATGAGTATACAGCCACATTTGACATAAGCCTTGTGTGGACTAGAGCGTTCATAGAGTGCTTGCTCATGGAGATGACTGAGGCAGAAACAGTAAGCACGCCTTAGCTCGTGCACATGACTAATCACTATGGTTATAATGGCAGCTCCACTGATTTTGTTCCTGTGTGTGCGTGCATGCATATGTGTAATGTTCATATATTTATGCTGAGCTTGCACATGTGTGCATGTGTGCATGTATGTGCACACATGTGTGTTCCAGGGACCAATCTCAAAGCATCACGTGTGCTAGACAAACAGTCTACTACTGAGCTACATCTCCAGACCTTGGTTTATCTCTCGCTCCTACAGAATGAGCATTTTGGAAATGGTAAGGTAAGAAAGACAATAAACACAAGAGGTCTTCATTAGCTTTTCTTTAACCCCCTTAATTTTAAATTGTCTTACTTTTCTTAATAGCCCCACTAAAAAATTCACTGAGAAAGTTATGGGCTTGGAGTAATAAAAATGACTGCTAAAATTGCCTAAAAATGGTGAGACAGTCTTTCAGGCTTCCTGCTTCATGAAAGAGTCTGCCAGACATTCAAGTGACTGATGGACTTTGCCTTTACAATGCAGAACAGATCTTCAAATTTCCTGCTTCATGGAAAGGTCTTCCGGATACTATGGGCCTGTAGACTGAAGACAGAATGGTACAGAAGAACTTTGGGTGTCTGTTTAGGCAGTGAGATGTCTCTGTCAATTCTAAGTTTTGGAAGTTGCTTACAATGTACTCAGTGTTTACTTAGGTAATATTATATGCTCCTGGAGTCTTTGATGGAGTTGAAAAATAGGTAGTTATAGTTTTCCTTAGTTATCTGAAAGATAAAGTAGATATAAATATTGTAACTGTAATTCTTGCTTGATAACTGTTTTATTATATATAATTGCTATGTTAAAGTTAAAAACCCTCTTTTTTATTTAAACAGAAAAGGGAGGTGATGTGGGATTCCATGCTGTATGCTGTGAATACCATTGGTTGATAAAGAAACTGTCTTGGGCCTGTGCAGGGCAGAATAGAGGTAGGCAGGGAAAACTAAACTAAATGCTGATGATGGAGGACTCTCATTGGTTAATAAAAAAATTGCCTTGGATTTTTGATAGGGCAGAATTTAGGTGGGTGGAGTAGACAGAACAGGAAGAAGGAAGTGAGGTAAATGGCTCAGACAATCGCCATGACTCTCCTCTCCTAGATGGATGCAGGCTAGAATCTTCCTGGTAAGCCACCCCTCGTGGTGCTACACAGATTACTAAAATTGGGTTAATCAAGATGTGAGAATTAGACAATAAGAGGCTGGAACTAATGGGTCAGGCAGTGTTTAAATGAATACAGTGTGTGTGTTGTTATTTTGGGGCATAAGCTAGCCAGGCGGCCCAGAGCTGGGCGGGACGAAAAGCAGGCCTGCCCGTAGCCCCTCACTACAATGCTGGGAGAAAGAAGGTAGAGTAAAGAGACACCATTTAGCCACCGCCAGGAACAAATGAGCCAGAACCTTGCCAGTAAGCCACAGCCATGTGGTGATATATATATATATATATATATATATATATATATATATATGTATATATATATATATATATTAATAGAAATGAGTTAAATGAAGATGTAAGAGCTAGGCAATGAGAAGGTAGAGCCAATAGGTCAAGCAGTGATTTAATTAATACAGTTTCTTTGTGGTTATTTTGAGTGTGGGCAGCCAGGAACAAACAAGTGGCCTCCTACTACACCATGTGAAGTTGAGTATTGTTCTTTTGAGGTCTGTGAAAAATTGTGTTGTGATTTTGATGGAATTGCAGTGAATCCGTAGATTGCTTCTGGTAGGATTGACATTTTTATTATGTTGATCCTAACTATCTAACAGCATGGGAGATCTTCTATATCTCCTTCAGTTTCTTTCTTCAAAGACTTAAAGTTCTTGTCATATAGGTCTTTCACTTGTTTGGTTAGTGTTACACCAAGGTATTTTGTTATTTGTGACTGTTGTAAATGGTGATGTTTCTCTGATTTCAGCTTCTCATCCCCTTTATCATTTATATATAGGAGGACTGCTGAGTTGATCTTGTATCCTGCCATGTTGCTGAGGTGTTTATCAGCTATAGGTGTTCCCTCATCAAATTTTTGATGTCACTTATGTCTACTATCATATCATTTACAAATAGCAAAAGTTTGACTTCTTCCTTTCCAATTTGTATCCCCTTCATCTCCTTTTGTTGACTTATTGCTCTAGCTAGAACTTCTAGTACTAGAATAGATATGGAGAGAGTGGACAGCTTTCTCTTGTTCCTGATTTTAGTGGGATTGTTTTGATTTTTCTCTCCATTTAATTAGATTTTGTCATTTTGCTATATAATGCTTTTATTATGTTTAGAAATATTCCTTGTCAAAAACAACAACAACAAAAGTACTTCTAACCCTAATCATTAGAAAAATGCAAATTTCCAGTTATCTGTGTCTTAGCTGTCAGGATAGCTGCTGTCAAAGATGAAAAGAAAAAGATTTGGTAAGGGTGTAGACAAAAGAGGCCCTCTCCCTGTTTGCTGTAAGAATGTGAATAAACACCAGTAAAAACCAAAAGAAAAAAGAAAAAAGAAATTCTTTGTATCTCTGATATCTCCATGACCTTTATCATGAAGGGGTGTTGGATTTTTTCAAAGGCTTTTCAGCATCTAATGGGATAATCATATGTTTTTTTCTTTCAGTTTATTTATATGATGGATTACATTGATAGAGTTTTGTATGTTGAAACATCCTTGCATCTCTGGGATGAAGCCAACTTGATCATGGTATGTGATTGTTTTGGTGTGTTCTTGAATTCAGTTTGCAAGTATTTTATTGACTATTTTGCATCAATTGAGTATTTTCATGATGGAGATTGATCTGTAACTCTTTCTTGGCTGAGTCTTTGTGTGGCTTCAGTATCAGGGTAATTGTAGCCCCATAAAAAGAACTGAGCAATGTTCCTTCTATTTCTATTGTGTGGAACAATTTGAGGAATATAGGCATTAGCTCTTCTTTGAAGTTCTAGTAGAATTCTGCACTGGAACCATCAGGCCCTAGATTTATTTTGGTTGGGAGGCTTTTGATGACTGCTTCTATTTCCTTACAGGTCATAGGTTTATTTAAATTATTCATCTGGTCTTGGTTTAATTTTGGTGTGTAATATTTATCCAGAAAATTGTTAATTCCTTTTACATTTTCCAATTTTGTGGAGTACAAGTTTTTGAAGTATGACCTAATGATTCTCTGAATTTCTTCTATGTCTGTTGTTATGTCCCCCTTTTCATTTTTGATTTTGTTAATTTGGATGTTTTCTCTTTGCCTTTTGATTAGTTTGGATAAAGGTTTGTCTATCTTGTTGATTTTTTTTCAAAGAACCAGCTCTTTGTTTCATTGATTTTTTTTTGTATTTTCTTCTTTGCTTCTATTTTATTGATTTCAGTCCTCAATTTGATTATTTACCGTCATCTACTCCTCCTGAGTGAGTTTGCTTCTTTTTGTTCTAGGACTTTCAGGTGTCTGTTAAGTCACTAGTATAAGATTTCTCCACATTCTTTTTTATATTTATTTATTATATATTCAATATTCTGAAAGTGTGTATGCCTGCAGTCCAGAAGAGGGCACCAGACCCCATTACAGATGGCTGTGAACCACCATGTGGTTGCTGGGAATTGAACTCAGGACCTTTGGAAGAGCAGGCAATGCTCTTAACCTCTGAGCCATCTCTCCAGCCCCTCCACTTTCTTTATGTAGGCAATTAGAGCTATGAATTTTCCTCCTAGCACTGCTTTCATAGTGTCCCATAAGTTTGGGTATGTTGCACATTCAGAATTCTAGGAAGTCATTAATTTCTTCCTTTATTTTTTCCTTGACCCATGGGTCATTCCACTGAGTACTGTTCAATTTCCAGTGGTGTGTAGACTTTCGGCAATTAGTGTTGTTGTTGCATTCTAACTTTAAGCCATGGTAATCTGATAAGATACAGGGGGTTATTCCAATTTTTTTATCTGTTGAGGTTTGCTTTGTTACTGAGTATGTGGTCAATTTTAGAGAAGTTTCCTTGAGGTGCTAAAAAGAAGGTATACTCTTTTGTGTTTGGCTGAAATGTTTTACAGATGTCTGTTAAGTCCATTTGAGTCATGACATCTGTTAGCTCTCTTATTCCTCTGTTAAATTTCTTACTGACAGACCTGTCCATTGGTGAGACTGGGGTGTTGATGTCTCCTACTATTAGTGTGTGGGGTTTGATGTGTGATTTAAGCTTTAGTAATGTTTCTTTTACACATGTAGGTGCTCTTGTAGTTGGGCCATAGATATTCAGGATTGAGACTTCATTTTGATGAATATTTCCTGTGATGAGTATGAAGTATCCTTCTCCATCTCCTGTGATTTATTTTAGTTTTAAGTCTATTTTGTTTGATATTAGAATAGTTACACCTGCTTGTCCATTTGATTGAAAAATCTTTTCCCAACACTTTACTTTGAGGTATGGTCTGTCTTTGAGGTTGAGTTGTGTTTCTTGTATGCAGTAGAAGTATGGATTCTCTTTTTGTATTCATTCTGTTAGTCTGTGTCTTTTTTTTTTTTGGTTTTTTTTTCGAGACAGGGTTTCTCTGTAGCTTTGGAGCCTGTCCTGGAACTAGCTCTTGTAGACCAGGCTGTTCTCGAACTCACAGAGATCCGCCTGCCTCTGCCTCCTGAGTGCTGGGATTAAAGGCGTGCGCCACCACCGCCCGGCAGTCTGTGTCTTTTTATAGGTGGATTGAATCCATGATATTAGGAGGTATTAGTGACCAGTGATTGCCAGTTCCTGATTCTTTAGTTGGTAGTATTTGTGCATTTCCCTTCTTTGGGATTTGCTGGTGTGAGGTTATCTGTTGCCTGTGCTTTTGTGAGTGTAGCTTGCTTCCTTGGGTTGGTACTTTCCTTTTAGTACTTTTGTAAGGCGGGATTTGTGGATAGGTATTTTTTAAATCTGGGTTTTTCATGGAACATCTTGTTTTCTCCACCAATGGTGATTGAAAGCTTTGCTGAATCTAGTAGTCTTGGCTTGCATCCATGGTCTCTTAGTGTCTGCTGTACATCTTTCCAAGACCTTCTTCCTTTCAGAGTTTCCATTGAGAAGTCGGGTGTAATTCTAATAGGTCTGCCTTTATATGTTACTTGGCCTTCTTCCTTTGCACCTCTCAATAGTTTTGCTTTATTCTGTATGTTTAGTGTTTTGTTTATTATATGGCGAGGGGACTTTTTTTTGTCCAGTCTATTTGGTGTTCTGTAAGCTTCTTGTACCATCATAGGCATATCCTTCTTTAAATTGGGAACGTTTTCTTCTATGATTTTGTTGAATATATTTTCTGTGCCTTTGAGCTAGAGTTCTTCTTCTATCCCCTATCATTTTTAGGTTTGGTGTTTTCATGGTTTCCCAGATTTCCTGGATGTTTTGTGTTAAAGATTTGTTGAAGTTAACATTTTCTTTGACTGATGAATCTGATTACTCTATCACATCTTTGACTCCTGAGAGTCTATCTTTCATCCCTTGTAATCTGTTATGCTTTCATCTGTACTTCCTGTTTGCTTACTCAGATTTTCCATTTCCAGAATTTCCTCCATTTGTGTTTTTTTTATTGCTTCTATTTCAGTTTTCAAGTCTTGAAGTATTTGAATTGTTTGTTTCACCTGTTTGATTCTTTTTTTCTTGGGTTTCTTGGATTTCTTTAAGAGATTTATTCATCTCTTCCAATTTTTTGTTTGTCTTTTTCTCCATTTCTTTAAGGGAATTCTTCATTTCCTCTTTAAGGGCCTCTATTATCTGCATAAAGTTAAATTTAAGGTCATATTCTGCTTCTTCTGGCTTAGGATGATCAAGTCCTCCTGTTGTGTGACCTCTGGGTTCTGGTGTTACCATGTTGCTTTTAGATTGTTGAATGAATTCTTGCATTGGTGCCTACCCGTCTCTGCCTCAAGTTGGTGCTGGCCGTGTCTTTGCCTCTTAGTCCAATCCTTGCAGTGTCCTGTCTCCGGGACCCCTCTTGGACCAACTGTTGCAGTTGCTGTATCTGTCTTAGGGAGCCACTCTTGGTCTACACTGTGTGATTGCTATCTGTGTCTCAGGGAGCCGCTGAGGTCTCCAGGAGTGTGTGTGTGTAGGGGTGGAGTGGGACTCATAGGTTACAGGGTCTGATCAATGGGGGGGGGGGTATGTTAGAACAGCCTGCCTGCAAGTGGTTTCCCTCTTGATTGGCTAGTGAAGCTGAGCCAGGTGAGGGAGGTGTCTGGGGTTTTGCCCTGGTACCTAGGTCCTAGAGGCTGAGCCACCCAGCTGGGTGGCTGACCACTCACCTCTTGATTCTCTCTGTGCAGTTTATGCGTCAGAGATCATCTAAGGTCGTGGGGGATGGGTGGGTTTGGGGCTGGAGTGGGACTTAAAGCTTACAGAGTCCAATAGATTGGGGAAGGGGGAGGTTGGAGCAGCTTATCTGCAGTAGGCTTGACTCCTGGCTGGCTAGTGAAGCTGAGGCAGGTGGACCGGTGTTTTGCTCCATTACCAAGGGCCTAGAGTTTGGAGTGTCCAGCTGGGTGGCTGATCACTCACCGCTTGGTCCCTCTGCGCAGTCGCTGTCTGTCAAAAGGCTCTTTCTGTTCTAGGAAACTCAAAATAGGTAAAAATTCAGAGCACTCTGTTTCTGTCTCTCTCTGTCTCTGTCTCTCTGTCCCTGTGTCTCTCTCTGGTGGAAACTGAGTAGGTAAAAGTCAGAGCTCTCTCTCTCTCTCTCTCTCTCTCTCTCTCTCTCTCTCTCTCTCTCTCTCTCTCTCTCTCTCTCTCTCCTCTCTGTCTCTGGGGGCACACAGCTGAAGCATCTGAATAAAAACAAGCCAGCCTCCCTTCTGCAGCCTGAGCCATCAGCAGAAAGTCCAGAGCTTAGAATTTTGTTGTATGTACTTTGGTTAAAATTTTTGTTGTTGTTGTTGTTTTTCCCTCAGAGCAGAATAACTCAGTATTAAAGGTCTCTTCGTGGGAAATGTTTTTATATTTTCCTAATATTGGAAATAACAATTGCTGTCAGGACATAAAGTATTAAATTAATGCTATTTAACTTTTCAAAGATATTAGTAACTTATTGTATGGAGGATGCATGTTTCTCTTGTCTAATTAATGTTTAAATGAATGTTTAATTTTCATAGTAAATGAACTAAAAGAACAAAATCCTTGATTTTAAATTATATTATTGGATATGGTCTTGTCTGTTTATCATTACTGAAAATTTCATTCTCGTTTTTAAGTAGTTTTCTAAAAATTCATGGTTAATTTCTAGAAAAATGAAGCACCTGAAACAGATTGGATTGTTAGGTTACTAGATGATATGGCTACTAAGGTAACACTCATAAAAATTACAGAAATTATTTTTTCATTAAGTAAAATACAGGTAAATTGCTTGATGCACACTGTTAAAAACTGGCTAACATGTTACTTGGGATCTATAAAGAAGGATCCTCTTTTTAATATTTTATAAAAATGCTCCATGAGTATTGCCTTTTACCTCTTAAAACCCTTCAGAGATTGTCTTAACGCTTCTTGAGACGGCTTATGATAACAGCCTGTACGGACAGAAGCTGCTGGTAGAGCTGCCCAGTTGTTACTGCTCCCATACTGAGAGACAAAGCACCTCCAGCTGTAGGACTGGAGGTCTGGAAACACTGGGAAAAGCACTCTGGCAAAGCTGTCAGGATCCATGAGAGTCAAAGCCAAAATTGCCAGGAAAGGGCGTTGGGATTTCAGGGCGACGAGAAGCTGAAGTTGATGGGTCTTTACTATTGCCAAATCCTAGGATCCCATTTGACCTACTACAGTTATTGATTTACAGAATTGCTTCTTTACAAGAACAGGCTAGAGAAAAATCTGCCTTTCCGGTGACTATTTATGATAATGCTAACTTGTAAAGAGATAGCAATAAAAGTGCTCCTGGAAAAATGCTGGACAGCCCAGCTTTATGTTAATATTTTGTAAATCAACCACTGGAAGCTGAATGTAAACAATTTATGGGTGATATTACATTGACTGAGCTTGAAAAAATTTATTGTTATTTTAGCATCAAGGGACTTTTGAGAGTTTGCTTGCAGTCCTGATGTCATGAAGAGTGGCTTGTTTTGGTTTAAGAAAAGATTCGTCTTTAATAGCTAAATTTTAAGAATTCCTATTCATAGCTAATACTTTTATTTGATTTGTTATCTGGGTATTACATCACATTCTAGCACAGAGGAAACAATTGGATATTCATGGTACAGAAGAAATCAGATGACAATGTGGTGTCATTTTGAATTTCTTAATAAAATTGCTCTTTTTCCTTTTTACCAAATATTCTTAGTGGCAGCTATAGGAACAAGGGGGCAGGTGTACAGTATTGGGAATTTCTATATTTCAAGGGACTAACTAAATCTTTTTCACAATAGGAAAGGGAAACGTGACTCCAGTAGAGTCGCTTGAAGTTCTGCCCCTCTACTTGCCATTGTCAAAATTCAAATGTGACTATTACACTCAAGTTTTGTATTGCAATTTCTCCTGAATTGAAATACTTTCTCCTGGAGGGAGGACAAAGGCACATGAGACCCAAGAAGTTAACAAACTGATAAGTGGTTGTGGGAGCTAAAACTCAGAAGATTAACGGGTCCATCTCTCCCCAAAGTGATATAAGCAGTAAGAACCACTAAGACATTCTGCGCCCTGACCTGCCCTGAAGACCTCAAGGGATGTGGGAAGGGGCGTGACTTGTCAGGGATGCCTCTGCCAGAAGGAAGCTGTCTGTGTTTGTTGAAGAAACCCGCACTCAGACTCTTGTAAGAGACTCAGATAAACTAACTGGCTCATCAAACTGGACTTTGGAGGAATCATTCCTTTTGTCTGTCACTGGTGTCTGATGTGGGGTGAAGAAAGGCTTCTCCTCCTCAATCAGGAACAGTCCCACAAAGTCCAGGTAGTTGTATGATGGAACACCTTGAGGCGTGTTTAATTTGGAAATGAGTTAGTAAGGCATAGTCTCTTAGGCCTCAAGCTTCCATTTTTGAAATAACTATCTGAATATATTTTTATATTTGTATTTTTAATATGAATCCTTTTAAGAGATTAGACCAGTGCAGGACCCTCTCTTCTCCCTCTCTCCTTATGTCTCTCCCTGCACCAACAAAGGGGTGAATGAGACACACTGAGAAGGCACACATTGGAGAGTAGAAAAGGGTATATGGGAGGGTGTGGCGGGAGGAAAGGGAAGGGAGAAATAATATAAGTATGTTATCTTTATCCAAAAAATAAAATTAAAAATGTTAATATCTGACTAAATGATAGTGTCCCATTGTTCTTTCTAAACATACTCCATACAGCCCCAGATACTACATCTGAAAAGCAGTATCTCTACCACAGACCCCATGCAACCCCAGATACTGCATCTGAAAAGCAGTATCTCTACCAGAGACCCCATACAACCCCAGATACTGCATCTGAAAAGCAGGTACTCGTTCCCTGTCTTTGCTCACAGCACTGACTTCTCACCATTTTGGTTAAAGGGTCTGCTGCTCTCACAGGCAATGGAGTTAAGGGGCTGTGTGCTCAGCTTTGGGCAATAAAACAAAATTGTTGGAAGATTCATTTTGTGAATTTAGAATGAAAAAAGTAACTTCTAATGGAATGTCAAATAAAGGAATTTTATAGGCTTGGCTGTAGTAAAAGATCCAATGAAAGAGAGGACCCAGGTATTGTTCCCAGGACCCATATATCAATTCTATCTCCAGCATCCACCGGGCAGCTCAGTTTCTAGGGATCTGATGCCCTCTTCTGGCTTCGATGGACACCAGGCCTGCACATGGTACACAGACATACGAGCAAACCCCAACACACACACACACAAACACACACACACACTAGAAGTCCTTGGATGCATAGTTTCCCGTTACTAAAATTACTTTACCTCACACACATGACCATCAATGCTCCTTGAAAATATAGAGCCCACTGATGTAGCATTGTCTATTTGGTCATTCTTCTTTTGGGAGCCATTGGGATGGCTTTCTACTTCGAATTTATTACTTATTTATAGATAAATACATATTAACACACACAACTTTCATTGTCATCCCTGAAGTCATGTGTTTGGTCGTTAAGTAAAGATAACAAAGTCAGCACGTTCGGTCCATTTTTGTCAGTTTAAATGGAAAACGTGCTTTGTTTTCCTTCTTGCCATCATTTAAAAATAGTCTTTGATCTTTGCTCAAAAGAACTTTCCATACAAATAATATTAATTATGAAGTTATCATTACAATTCTTGTCCACTGCCTAAAGTTGAATTTTCAGAAAGTTCAGAAGTACAGAAAGCAAGCTGTCGCTTGAGCTTCCTTTTCTCCCCTGGCTGTTCACACAATTTGACTTCGATGTTGGCATCAATGAAAGCATCTCCCTTGGTTTCCTCTGCTGGACACTGTCGTCGTGAGAACTTTGCTCTCTTCTGCATCATTGAAATTACTGAATTTTGGTGCTTCTGGGCTGGAGAGAAGCGTTCTTTTATCATGCAATAACAAACTGCAGACAAAAAATTCTTTTTGAAGTTTTCATTCATAAAGGCATACACGATGGGATTACAGATAGAGTTGAAAAATCCAATTATTTGTACGACAGCAAAAACCATCTTGATCATGACATCATCATATTCTTTTTCAAAATTGCCTGAAATAGAATTTTACTTTAGAATGTGGATTGAATTTCTTAAGAAAACTAAAAACTATTCATCACCTGACTTTGTCAAAGACAAAAGGCATGCAGATTTCTGAAGCCCACTGTGGGAGAGGAACAATTACCTGGGAACACATGGCCTTCATGACGATCATTCTTTTTTTTTTCTCATTTTTTTATTCAAGTTTTCCATCTCCTCCCCTTCTCCTCCCCCTTCCCTCCCCTCCCTTCCACCCATACCCCCACTCCACCCCTCTCCAAAGACAAAGAGCCATCAGGGTTCCCTTCACTATGTTTAGTCCAAGGTCCTCCCAGCTCCCCCTAAGTCCAGGAAGGTGAGCAACCAAACTGACAAGGCTCACAGTGAGCCCGTACATGCTGTAGAGTTCATGTTCATTGCCATTGTACTTGGTTTCTCAGTCCTCCTCCACCGTCAGCCACATTCATGGAGTCCGGTTTGGTCCCCTGTTCCATCAGTCCCATTCCGACTGGACTTGGTGGTCTCCCGTTAGATCTGTCCACCGTCTCAATGGGTAAAAGCACTCCTCGCGGTCCTGGCTTCCTTGCTCATGATCTCCCTCCTTTTGCTCCTCATCAGGACCTTGAGAGCTCAGTCTGGTGCTCCTATGTGGGGCTCTGTCATTTTCTCCATCCAATGCCAGGTGAAGGTTCTATGGTGATATGCAAGATATTCATGAGTATGACAATAGGATCTGGACATTTCTGGCACCCTCTCCTCAACTGCCCAAGGAACTAGCTGGGGGCGTCTTCCTGGACACCTGGGAACCCCTCTAGAGTCAAGCCTCTGCCAACCCTAGAATGGCTCCCTTAACTAAGATATATAATTCCTTGTTCCCATATCCACCCTCCCTATATCCCAACCATCCTATTCCCCCAAGCTCTTCCCATCCTCCACTTCACACTTTTCTCTCCCCATCCCCCCATCCCTCCATCCCCCCACACCCCCATATTCCCATTTTTTGTCCAGCAATCTTGTCTACTTCCAGTATCCAAGAGGATAACTATATGTTTTTCTTTGGGTTCACCTTCTTATATAGCTTCTCTAGGATTTTTTATGAATTATAGGCTCGATGTCCTTTATTTATGGCTAGAAACCAATTATGAGTGAGTACATCCCATGTTCATCTTTTTGGGCCTGGGTTACCTCGCTCAGGATGGTGTTTTCTATTTCCATCCATTTGCATGCAAAATTCAAGATGTCATTGTTTTTTACCGCCGAGTAGTACTCTAATATGTATATATTCCACACTTTCTTCATCCACTCTTCCACTGAAGGGCATCTAGGTTGTTTCCAGGTTCTGGCTATTACAAATAATGCTGCTATAAACATAGTTGAACAAATGCTTTTGTAATATGATTGGGCATCTCTTGGGTAAATTCCCAATAGTGGGATTGCTGGGTCCTGGGGTAGGTTGATCCCAAATTTCCACACTGCTTTCCAAAGCGGTTGCACAAGTTTGCATTCCCACCAGCAATGGATGAGTGTACCCCTTACCCCACATCCTCTCCAGCAAAGGCTATCATTGGTGTTTTTGATTTTAACCATTCTGACAGGTGTAAGATGGTATCTCAGCGTTGTTTTGATTTGCATTTCCCTGATTGCTAAGGAGGTTGAGCATGCCCTTAAGTGTCTTTTGGCCATTCGAACTTCTGTTGAGAATTCTCTGTTCAGTTCAGTGCCCCATTTTTTAATTGGGTTAATTAACATTTTAAAGTCTAGTCTCTTGAGTTCCTCATATATTTTGGAGATCAGGCCTTTGTCTGTTGCAGGGTTGGTGAAGATCTTTTCCCAGTCAGTAGGCTGCCTTTTTGTCTTAGTGACAGTGTCCTTTGCTTTACAGAAGCTGCTCAGCTTCAGGAGGTCCCATTTATTCAATGTTGCCCTTAATGTCTGTGCTGCTGGGGCTATATGTAGGAAGCGGTCTCCTGTGCCCAGATGTTGTAGAGTACTTCCCACTTTTTCCTCTAACAGGTTCAGTGTGTTCAGATTGATATTGAGGTCTTTAATCCATTTGGACTTGAGTTTTGTGCATGGTGATAGACACGGATCTACTTTCATTGTTCTACAGGTTGACATCCAGTTATGCCAGCACCATTTGTTGAAGATGCTTTCTTTCTTCCATTGTGTGCTTTTAGCTCCTTTATCAAAAATCAGGTGTTCATAGATTTGTGGGTTAAGATCTGGGTCTTCTATTCGATTCCATTGGTCGACTTCTCTATTTTTATGCCAATACCAAGCTGTTTTCAATACTGTAGCTCTGTAATAGAGTTTGAAGTCAGGGATGGTAATGCCTCCAGAAGTTCCTTTATTGTATAAGATTGTTTTGGCTATCCTGGGTTTCTTGTTCTTCCATATAAAGTTGATTATTGTCCTCTCAAGATCTGTGAAGAATTTTGATGGGATCTTTAAGGGGATTGCATTAAATCTATAGATTGCCTTTGGTAGTATTGCCATTTTTACTATGTTGATCCTCCCAATCCAAGAGCAAGGGAGACCCTTCCATTTTCTGGTGTCCTCTTCAATTTCTTTCTTCAAAGACTTAAAGTTCTTGTCAAATAGGTCTTTCACTTCCTTGGTTAGAGTTACCCCAAGATATTTTATGCTATTTGTGGCTATCGTGAATGGTGACGCTTCTCTGATTTCTTTCTCTGCTTCCTTATCCTTTGTATATAGGAGGGCGACTGATTTTTTGGAGTTGATCTTGTATCCTGCCACACTACTAAAGGAGTTTATCAGCTGTAGGAGTTCTTTGGTGGAGTTTTTCGGGTCGCTTATGTACACTATCATATCATCAGCAAATAATGAAAGTTTAACTTCTTCCTTTCCAATTCGAATCCCCTTGATCCCCTTGTTTTGTCTTATTGCTATTGCTAGAACTTCAAGTACTATATTGAAGAGATAAGGAGAGAGTGGACAGCCTTGTTGCGTTCCTGAATTTAGTGGTATGGCCTTGAGTTTCTCTCCATTTAATTTGATGTTAGCTGTCGGCTTGCTGTAAATAGCCTTTATTATATTTAGGAATGACCCCCGTATCTCTAATCTCTCCAAGACCTTTATTATAAAGGGGTGCTGAATTTTGTCAAATGCTTTTTCTGCAACTAATGAGATGATCATATGGTTTTTATCCTTCAGTTTATTTATATGATGGATTACATTGATAGATTTTCGTATGTTGAACCAGCCCTGCATCTCTGGGATGAAGCCTACTTGATCATAGTGGATAATTTTTCTAATGTGTTCTTGGATTCTGTTTGCCAGTATTTTATTGAGAATTTTTGCATCGATGTTCATAAGTGAGATTGGCCTGTAATTCTCTTTCTTGGTTGAGTCTTTGTGTGGTTTAGGTATCAGGGTAATTGTAGCTTCATAAAAGGAATTTGGCAATGACTGTTCTGTTTCTATATTATGAAACACCTTAAGGAGTATAGGTATTAGGTCTTCTTGGAAGTTCTGGTAGAATTCTGCATTGAACCCATCAGGTCCTGGGCTCTTTTTGGTAGGGAGGTTTCTGATAACAGTTTCTAATTCTTCGCGACTAACAGGATGATTTAGAGCATTTACCTGGTCCTGGTTTAACTTTGGTATATGGTACTTATCTAAAAAAGTGTCCATTTCTTTTACATTTTCCAATTTTGTGGCATATAGGCTTTTGTAGTAAGATCTAATGATTCTCTGAATTTCCTCTGTGTCTGTGGTTATGTCCCCTTTTTCATTTCTGATCTTATTAATTTGTGTGTTCTCTCTCTGCCGTTTGATTAGTTTGGCTAGGGGTTTGTCAATCTTGTTGATTTTCTCCAAGAACCAGCTTTTTGTTTCATTGATTCTTTGGATTGTTTTCTGTGTTTCTATTTTGTTGATTTCTGCCCTCAGTTTGATAATTTCCAGTCTTCTACTTCTCCTAGGTGAGTCTGCTTCTTTTTTTTCCAGAGCTTTCAGGTGTGCTGTTAAGTCACCAATGAGTGCTTTCTCTGTTTTCTTTAAGTGGGCACTTAGTGCTATGAACTTTCCTCTTAGCATTGATTTCATTGTGTCCCATAGGTTTGAGTATGTTGTGTCTTTGTTTTCATTAAATTCAAGAAAGACTTTAATTTCTTTCTTTATTTCTTCCTTGACCCAGGTGTGGGTCAGTAGTTGACTGTTCATGAGTTTCCATGAGTTTGTGGGCTTTCTGGGGGTAGCATTGTTGTTGAATTCTAATTTTAATCCATGGTGATCCGATAAGACACAGGTGGTTACTAATATTTTTTTGTAACTGTGGAAGTTTGCTTTGTTACCAAGTATATGGTCAATTTTCGAAAAGGTTCCATGAGCCGCAGAGAAGAAGGTATATTCTTTCCTATTTGGGTGGAATGTTCTATAGATGTCTGTTAAGTCCATTTGGTTCATTACCTCCATTAAGTCTTTCAATTCTCTGTTAGGTTTCTGTCTGATTGACCTGTCCATTGGTGAGAGAGGAGTGTTGAAATCTCCAACTATTAGTGTGTGTGGTTTGATGGCTGCCTTGAGTTCTAGAAGTGTTTCTTTTACATAAGTGGGAGCTTTTATATTAGGGGCATAGATATTCAGGATTGAGACTTCATTCTGAAGGATTTTTCCTGTTATGAGTATAAAGTGTCCTTTCCATCTCTTCTGATTGATTTTAGTTTGAAGTCAACTTTGTTGGAAATTAGTATGGCCACACCCGCTTGTTTCTTAGGGCCATTTGCTTGATAAACCTTTTCCCAACCCTTTACTCTGAGTAGGTGTCTGTCTTTGTGGTTGAGGTGTGTTTCTTGTAAACAGCAAAATGTTGGATTCTGTTTTCGTATCCAGTCTCTTAGCCTGTGCCTTTTTATAGGTGAATTGAGTCCATTGATATTAAGTGATATTAATGACCAGTGTTTGTTAACTTCAGTCATTTTTAGTAGTAGAGTTTGTGTGTTTCCCTTCTTCTAGTTGTGCTGGTGAAGGGTTGCTAGATGCCTGAGTTATTGTGGGTGTTGTTGGACTCCTTGGTTTGTGATTTTCCTTCTATTACTTTCTACAAGGCTGGATTTGTGGCTGCGTATTGTTTAAATCTGTTTTTGTCCTGGAATATCTTGTTTTCTCCATCAATGGTGAATGCAAGCTTTGCTGGGTATAATAGTCTAGGCTTGCATCCATGTTCCCTTAGTGTCTGTAGCACATCTATCCAAGCTCTTCTGGCTTTCATGGTTTCCATTGAGAAATCAGGTGTAATTCTGATAGGTTTCCCTTTATATGTTACTTGACCTTTTTCCTTTGCAGCTCTTAATATCTGTTCTTTATTCTGTATGTTTTGTGTTTTGATTATTATATGGCATGGGGATGCTTTCTTTTGATCCAGTCTATTTGGTGTTCTGTAGGCTTCTTGTACCTTCATAGGAACATCCTTCTTTAGGTTGGGGAAGTTTTCTTCTATAATTTTGTTGAATATGTTTTCTGGGCCTTTGAGTTGTAATTCTTCTCCTTCTTCTACCCCAATTATTCTTAGGTTTGGTCTTTTCATAGTGTCCCAGATTTCCTGAATGTTTTGTGTTAAGAATTTGTTAGATTTGTTTAGTTCTTTAATCTGTGAGTTTATTTCCTCTATAGTATCTTCAGAGTCCGAGATTCTTTCTTCCATCTCTTGTATTCAGTTGGAAATACTTGTCTCTGAAGTTTCTGTTCGTTTACTCAGAGTTTCCATTTCCAGTCGTCCCTCAGATTGTGTTTTCTTCAATACCTCCATTTCATTTATCAGGTCTTGTACTGTTTCCCTTACCTGTTTGATTGCTTTTTCTTGTTTTTCTTGGGTATCTTTGAGAGATTTATTTATTTCGTCTACCTTTTTGTTTGTCATCTCCATTTCTTTATGGCAGTTTTTTACCTCCTGTTTAAGGTCCTCTATTATTTTCATAAAGTACTGTTTAAGGTCGGTTTCTTCTACATCTTCTGGGGTAGGGTGTTCAATTCTTGTTGTTTCGGGATGTCTGGCTTGTGGTGATGTCATGTTGCCTTTCATGTTGTTGGAGGAGCTCCTGCATTGGCGCCTGCCCATCTCTTCCTTCAAAAGGAGCCCGGAGGCGTTTGGTGTCCTAGACCAATCTTTGCTGTGACTGAAACTGGTTGGATCTCCCCAGTGCCAGAGGAGGACCTATTCCTTGCGTCACAATCTGAAGAAGCCCGCACTCCCTTGCAGGAATCCTCAGACCTGCCTGGAGGCCAGAGTCTGACTCCTCTGGGTGGATGGCCTTAGAACAGGAGCAGGACACCTGAGAACACTAGGGAAAGCTTGGGAGACACAGGGACGGGAGAAACCGACACAAGCCTGCAGAGGGAAGTGGGGGTAGGGGGTCTGTGCTCTCTTCCAGGGCAGGTTGCCCCAGGGTCTGCATTCACTCACCAGTTCAGATGGAATGTCAGGGCACAGGATCAGGGATTCCAGGCAGCCCAGGGTCGCAGCCCAGACAAAAGGGCCAAGGTGGGGGCAGGGCGGGATGGAATACCACACAGGGAACCTGGCAGCACAATCTGAAGGAGCCCGCACCCCTCCGCAGGAATCCTCAGACCTGCCTGGAGGCCAGAGTCTGACCCCTTTGGGTGGATGGCCTTAGAACAGGAGCAGGACACCTGAGAACACTAGGGAAAGCTTGGGAGACACAGGGACGCCGAGAAACCGACACAAGCCTGCAGAGGGAAGTGGGGGTAGGGGGTCTGTGCTCTCTTCCAGGGCAGGTTGCCCCAGGGTCCGCATTCACTCACCAGTTCAGATGGAATGTCAGGGCACAGGATCAGGGATTCCAGGCAGCCCAGGGTCGCAGCCCAGACAAAAGGGCCAAGGTGAGGGCAGGGCGGGATGGAATACCACACAGCGAACCTGGCAGCACAATCTGAAGAAGCCCGCACTCCCTTGCAGGAATCCTCAGACCTGCCTGGAGGCCAGAGTCTGATTCCTCTGGGTGGATGGCCTTAGAACAGGAGCAGGACACCTGAGAACACTAGGGAAAGCTTGGGAGACACAGGGACGGGAGAAACCGACACAAGCCTGCAGAGGGAAGTGGGGGTAGGGGGGTCTGTGCTCTCTTCCAGGGCAGGTTCGTCTTATTTTATTTGGTAGTAGAGAATGTGTGTTTCCTTTCTTTGAGATGTGCTGGTGAAGGGTCGCTAGATGTCTGAGTTATTTTGGGCAATGCTGGACTCCTTTGTTTGTGAATTTCCTTCCATTACTTTCTGTAAGGGTGGATTTGTGGCAATGTATTATTTACATTTGTTTTTATCTTGGAATATTTTGTTTTCTCTATTTATAGTGAACGAAAGCTTGGCTTGGTATAGTAATCTGGGCTTGCATCCATGGTCTCTTAGCATCTGCAAAACGTCTATCCAGGGCCTTCTGGCTTTCATGGTTTCCATAGGGAAGTCAGGTGTTAGTCTGATAGGTTTACCTTTATAAGTTACTTGACCTTTTTCCTTTGCAGCTCTTAATATTCTTTCTTTATTCTGTATGTTTTGTGTTTTGATTATAATATGGTGAGGGGATGATTTTTTTTAATCCAGTCTATTTGGTGTTCTGTAAGCTTCTTGAATCTTAATAGGAAGATCTTGCTTTAGGTTTGGGAAGTTTTCTTCTATAATTTTATTAAATATAATTTCTGGACCATTGAACTGTAATTCTTATACTTCTTCTATGCCTATTATTCTTAGGTTTGGTCTTTTTATTGTGTCCCAGATTTCCTGAATGTTTTGTGATGAGAATTTTTTGGATTTGCTGTTTTCTTTGATCAGTGCATTTATTTTCTCTATGGTATCTTCAGAATCTGAGATTCTTTCTTCTATCTCTTGTATTCTGTTGTTTATGCTTGTTTCTGTAGTCTCTGTTCGTTTACATAGAATTTCCATATCCAGCTGGCCCTCGGTTTGTGTTTTCTTCCTTGCCTCCATTTCAGTTTACATGTCTTGCACTGTTTCCATTATCTGTTTGATTATTTTTTCTTGGTTTCCTAGGATATCGTTTACGGATTTACTGGATTCTTTGAACTTTTTGTTATTCTTCTTGTCCATTTCTTTAAGGGAGTTTTTCACCTCCTGTTTAAGGAACTCTATTACTTTCATAAAGTCAACTTTTTCTACTTCTTCTTGATTAGTGTGTTCAAGTCCTCCTGTTGTAAGTTCGCTGGGTTCTGGTGCGTTCATGTTTTTTTTTTTCAAATTGTTGGAGGAATTCTTGCATTGGCGCCTGCCCATTTCTTCCTCTGAATAATCCCCTTTGGGTCTTCTTTTAGAAGTTCAATTCACCCCAATGAATTCAATTCACTCACCCCTATGAATGATGGATCTTCTGGTAGACAGTCAGGTCTCCTTGCTGGCCAAGCGGCTCACTGACAAAGGGCCTACCTTGCTGCAGGCAGACTATTGAAACAGGGCTATTGGAGATTCTTGAAGGGGATGTTGGAAGGAGATAATAGGGGATGGATATAATTCAAATACATTGCATAATGCATGTAATTTCCAAAGAATGAAAAAATGTCTTGACATTTGAAATACACCACTCCAAAGGGTGCCACCAAGGTGACCTTTGCTAAAGCAACGTGGAAAGACCCTGGCACTGGATTATGGAAAGAACCCAATTCTGTCTTAATACGGGGTTGAGGACATATTTGTGCTTTTTTCACAGAAAGAAAATAAAGCTTAATGAGATGACCTCATGTACAGCAGAAGGCCAGCCCTGATGACATCGCAGCTGCTGATGACTCCATAGAAGAAGCAGAAAGAGGTTTCTGAACCTATTCCTGACTTAATAAGATTGCTGAAGTCTGAAAAGGGAAGGAAGATCATGGTGATGGCGATTCCCAGCCTCTTGATGGACTTGCTCTGCAAACTTCCAGACCTAGTGAGTCCTGTTTACCTTGGAGCCATCCCCAAAATGTCAATTGAACATTTGACTATTTTATATTTGGGATACAAATTGCCAGTGAGATATTCAATCTGCTATTGAAATGTTAAAATATTGAAAGAACCTGAGAACTAAGACCTCAGGTTTCCCCTCTGGAAAAAAAGACTTGTTACAAAGAGTAACTGAAGCCCCTCTTCAGAGAAGAGGAGGGTAGCCTAAGGGTTTTTGCTACTGCTCAGAGACTGGAACTTAAAAGCAGCATCGCAATTAGACTCTCACCCATCACAGAAATCTTTTCTTGTATTTTGACTAGAGTGGATTTACGAGAATTGAGATTTGACAAATTGTGTTTATTATTAATATCTATGATAGACGTAGGGTACTGACCTGTTAACGTTTGTAACTACTTAAGTTCACTATAAGATGCTATTGATTAGAAAGATGAGAACTTATCCAAGGGAAGTTTAACATTGTCAGTGAGTTCTTGGATTTGACATGTTCAATAAGACAAATTTAGATCTTGATACAAGTAAAAACTGTTAATACACACCCTAGTCCAATTAAAAAGGGCATTTCCACCCCGAAGATCATCTACTCCTTTTATTAGGAAGATACCGCAGGCAAAGGAGCATGTATATGGCAAAGCATCATCTGCTTGTGCATGGTTATCTCGTTATTGGTAAACTCTCTTGACAAAGAGTGGCTCAAAGACTCCGGGTTCCTAAAGATGGTTTTTTTCCTTAGCCCTTTGCTTACAGAGGTTGTGGTGAGCGATGGGCAAGATCTTCTCCAAACCAGACACTTAAGACAATGGGCATGCGTGATTAGAATGCATGTACGGAAGACAGGAAAGTCTGAAAAACAGGAAAATGTTCACCTAAGACAGACAAGTCATCGGTTATGTTGCAGAAGCACGGGTTTTATTAAAATTAATAAAAGGAAAGACTATGTGGAGGCCAGAAATGTGAGCCTCTTCCACCTTGTCTGAAGGTCAGAGAGTTTGAGGTTGCTCAAAGTTGTTAACAACAAGTGCGGCTGCCCTTGACCTAGGGTGTGATTACTTGGTGTTTTGGACATTAAGATGGCCCATAGAGGTAGATCCTCTCCACTCTGACCAAAGGTCAGAGAATACAAGGTTACTTCTGCTCCTTTTGAATTAAGAGGTTTGACTTAGGGAGTAACTGCCTTCAGGATACTTGACCTAGGGTGGATTCACTGCCTAAACAACAGAATGCTTTTCTCAAGGATTAATGACTTGATGTCTCAAGTATTGAAACAAATTATTGTTCTAGGTGTCCTTTGTATCATGTTAAAGCAGTCTTTTTGCCTTCTCCCCTCTTTTGTATTGGGATATAATAGTGTATGGAAAATTAAACACAGATGATTTCAGTATTCACTGGAACTTTTTCCAAGTACTATCCTATGTTTTCTGTTTTATTATTTTCACTCATGCCTTCATTCTCATTACTTATTATTTTAATGCCCATGCCCCTACCCTTGTAAGTGGTACACTTATTGAAGCTGGTCTCCAACACTACCTAGCTCATATAAGGACCTCATGTTTATTCTTGTTACCTTTAATTAGTTTATCTCATTAAAACCCAAGAACAAATTGGTTAGATGCCTAGAGCAAATGCTTTTGGCTCCACAATAGAAAACTCAATACAGAAACATTCACAAATGATAGTCATCTGAATAAGAGACAAGAGAATATGATTACTATTATTCATGAACTTACTTCATTTTCTATTCATACAGCATATTTCTTTCTTCTCTAACTATTAATCTACTGATGGCATTAGAGGACTGTAGCAATTAAAATAACCAAACCTTCATATTTACATTTTTTATCCCAACAAAGAAAATAGAAACAACAATGACATGAATAAAAAGTATTAGAAATTAAAAGCAGAAAATAAATACAGATATGGTAATGACCAACACAACAAATAACATTGTATTGCTTTCTTTATAAACAAGCAGACTTTTAAAAATGTCTCAGGGAACATCCAATTCAGAGGCATTAACTGTGTTCACCAGTGTTAGCTGTGGGACCCAGGGCAGCCTGGGCATACACGGAGCACAGGCTGCACAGCTGCCATGGCAGGCTGCACCAGGTTCCAGGGAAAGCCATAAGCTGACATTACCCAGGGAGAGCCAACATCTAAAGGGAAGTATCTGACATTCAACCATTAGATAAGCTTAGGTAAGATCACCAGTAATCCCGAGCCCAGGACTCACCTAGTGTCCTTTTTCCAAGACCCCTAGACAAATATCAGCCAATCAAGGTCCTGAACCCTGGAAATCCCCTCACCCCAACTGGTCTTGGCACTCTGTGCTTTCAACCACTGCATCAGACAGACTGAGAGTCCAAGCTTAAGCTTGAATACAGGCTCTTTGCTTTTACATACAGGACTCAGTCTGCTAGTTGGGTTTTGGGGGACTCCATGATCTGTGCATATTTCTGTTACTTAAAGATAGATGAGGCCCTATAAAAGGATTGCTCAGGCATTGTGAGCTGAGAGATATGTCATTCTCGGGCAGAAGCATTTAATTTTCAACGGTGTGCTTTCTGTTACTCTCAGCTTATGAACAGCAATGGTAGAAATTTACACTAAAACCCAGGAGACTAAATGAGTAGAACCACTACTTTCCTGCACTGGGCATGTATTAGGAAGCTGGTGTTGCCACTTCCTAACCTGTCTTGGTCAAATGGTTCTTAAAAATTAAAGACAGTAAAATACTAACTAGATGTTTTCTCATTGCACAAATCCCATACCCAAGATATCTCACAGATAAGTTTTCTCCTAATATTCTAATATTTCTGTTGAACATAAACCTTAAAGAATGTTAATATGGGCAGGACTCCTCAATTTTTTAATTTTATTCTGTAAGGTACATCTAACTGTATGTAATTTTTTTGAATAATTATCCCCAATTCTTTTCCATCTTAGAATTTCTTCATTCTCTAGTAGTTCAGTCTCCTATGGTTTGGATGTAGTTGGCCATCCAATGGTTCCTGTGTTGGAAGCTTTGGCTTTTTAGTGTGGTTTGTTAGGATGTGGTAGCATCTTTAAGAAGTGGAGTATAGTTTGCAGTTATAAAGTCTTTGGAAGCATTTCTCTTAGAAGGAGCTTCCAACTTAAAGGAACCCTAGTTAGTTCCTGTGAGTTATTTTGAAAAACATAACTGGGGACTGAAGAGATAGCTCATCAAGAGCAATTGTTGTTCTTTTAGAAGACCCAGGTTCAGTTTCCAGAACCCATACCAGGAGACTCATAGTTATCTGTAACTCCAGTTCTAGGGTTCCAAAGCCTTCTTCTGATCTCCACAGGCAAGTGCATGAATATGGTTCACAAACAGATAGCAGGCATTCACATATATACATAAGAAGGAGAGAGCAAGGAAAGACATATCTTGATAGAGGGAGCCATTATGGGGTTAGCAAGAAATCTGGCACTAGGGAAATCCCCCAGAATCCATAAGGATGACTTGAGCTAAGACTCCTAGCAATAGTGGAGATGGTGCCTGAACTGGCCTTCCCTTGTAATCAGATTGATGACTACCTTATTTCTCATCATAGAACCTTCATACAGTAACTGATGGAAGCAGATGCAGAGATTCACAGCTAAGCACTGGGCTGAGCCCCTGGAGTCCAGTCTGAGAGAGGGAGGAGCGATAACATGAGCAAAGAGGTCAAGGCCATGATTGGGATACTCACAGAAACAGGTGGCCCGAGCTAATGGGAGCTCACTGATTCCAGACTGATAGCTGGAGAACATGCATAGGACCTAACTAGGCCCTCTGAATGTGGGTGGCAGTTGTGGGGCATCGGCAGTTTGTGGAGCCATTAGCAGTGGGACCAGTATGTATCCCAGGTGCATGAACTGGCTTTTTGGAGCCCATTCCCTAAGGAAGGATACCTTGTTCAACCTAGATACAGGGGAGAGGGTCTCTGTCCTGCCTCAAGTGATGTGACAGACTTTGTTGACTCCCCATAGGAGGCCTCACCCTCTCTGAGTAGTAAACGGGTGTGGGGTAGAGAAAAGGTGGGGGAGAAGGAGGAGGGGAACTTGGATTGGTGTTGTCTGAGGTTTTCTGTCCTGCCCAGTTCCCACAGTTGTTAAGTCCCAAAGAAATCACACAGAGGTCTACATCAGTTATAAACTGATTGACCCATTAGCTCAGGCTTCCTATTAACTCTTATAACTTATATTAGCCCATTATTCTTGTCTATGTTAGGCATGTGACTCGGTACCTTTTTCAGCAAGGCAGTCACATCGTGCTTTCTTCTGTGGCTAGGCCAGGACTGTGGACCAAGCTTTCCTCTTCCCAGAATTCTACTGTTCTCTTTGACCCACCTCTACTTCCTGTCTGGTTGTCCACCTATATACTTCCTGCCCAGCTACTGAACAATCAGCATTTATTTAAAATATAATTGATAGAATACAGACAATTGCCCCACACCAGATTGATATGTAAAAGAAAAAAGATTGTTTAAAAAAATAAAATAAAAAAACAAGACAAGATCATCTTTGCGTTCTTGCTTCTAGTCAGTCACTCTGAACTGGCTGACCCTTCCTGGCCATACACAATTACTTCTCTTAACTCCTTAGCTTTCCCTAAGGGGACACATTTATTTTAAAATTGTAAACGCTCACTTCATTTCTCTCTCCACACCAATATTGTATGTTTCCTCTCAGCACTTGGTGTTCTCTGTCTCAGAGTGTGGTCCATGGCTTTTCACATGGTTTCATGTTATTTTTACAGCTGCTGGAGTACTGACCATCACTTTGTCAATAGATAGTTATTGATGAAGACCTGCAACAAGAAATCACAGACAGTTACAGAACAGTCTTTCTCCTAAGGAAAACCAAAAGTATTCTAAATGAAGATTTCGTGAAGAGAAATTTACACTATGTTAAAATTGTGTTTATTCCCACAACTTCAGAAGTAGGGCTTTAAAACATAAATATAATTCACCATATTTGTAAGAAAAAATTTCAAGATGAGATAGGTGACCCTCTATATAGAAGAAGGAAAGCATTTGACGGAATTTAACAATACTTACAGTATACATAAAATCCTTTTTAAGGCTAAGACTAGAAGAATCCTCATAAATTCCACTGTAAGTTAGAAAAAATGTGTCAAGGAAAACAGTCAATAGTGCTGAAAACTAATAACCAAGCCATCTGTACTGCTTTTCCTCAACAATGTACTGCAAACCTAAGATTATTAAATACTATGTGTGTCATATCATGTAGATGAAAAGTAAGGACCAAATGCTGTGATTAGCTGATCATATTGTCAATATTAGTGGGTTTTTTTGTTTTTTAAGACAGGGTTTCCCTGTAGTTTCTAGAGCCTGTCCTGGAACTAGCTCTTGTAGACCAGGCTGGCCTTGAACTCAGAGATCTGCCTGACTCTGCCTCCCAAGTGCTGGGATTAAAGGCGTGCGCCACCACCGCCCAGCAATATTAGTGTTTTTAACCTAACCACAAGAAAAGACATTCTCTCAAAACTGCCAGTCTGATATTTTAGAAAAAATAAGAGGTGGCCTAATAAAGAAACTAAGGATATACAATACAAAACATAATTTTTATTATTAGATTCAGCATATGCATTCCCTTGTTCTGTCAGCTTCATAAAAATATTTCCCAACTCTCAGTCAAAATTTATCTTACCCAGAGCATCACTAAATTCTCCAGTAATGGGCATTGACTCCTGAATCACATATTGAATAATATTCATTTACATAAGAACCTCCCCACAAAATATTTACATTAAATTCTCAGAATTAATAAAGGCTTTGGCAGACTAGCTATGTGTAAGATCACACCTCAAAAAATTAATTACATGACTTACAAATGAGTAAAAAATATGTCTGGGACACTGAATATTTATTTGAAATATATTAAAGAAGAATTAAGTAAAAAGGAAATCTAATGTTTATTTATAGATGAAAAACATCTTATAATGTGAGCATTATTGAGGGTGATTCCCCAAGCTCTCTCAAGGTTCAGAAAGAAATCTACATTCAGGGGAAGGCTAGGGATCTAAGGGCAAGAAATGAGTCTCTTACTCCACACTTCTTTACGCCAATCTCTTTATTGTTCTGCTTCTATTCTAATTCTCCTGCCCTACTTCTAATTGCTCCTAGCTTCTTCTTCTAGCCTAAAAACTCTCCTTTCCCAGGAGCCTTGAAGTGATAAAAAATATGAGTTGCCTCTCATTTGACAAAAGCACATTGCTAGAGCCAGTGATAAGGAGCTGAGCCATTTACCACGACAACACAAGGGTCCAAGGTTACAGGATGAAGAGTGTGGCCAGAGGGCAGGGGGTCAGTGCCCAGTGAGATAAACTTTGAGACATAGCTCTATTGCCAGCAGACTGGCAAGCAAAGAACTGGCATGCTTTTCTTAGGGTGCTTTGTGTTATAACATTGTTGGACATCTGCATCTCTGACCTTGTGCACAGCTGCAAGGTTTTAAACTTATGATCTATTTTCAAAAAGGCTTTACTCTAGTTTGAATTGACTTTGAGGTAAAAGTGAACTAATCATATGCAGTTTGTGTTAGACTGAGGAGAAATTGTTATTTTTGATATTAGTCTGAGTAAAAAGGAACAGACCAGGTTTTTAAGTGTCTACAATCCTCATGGGACAAATAGATCTAGTTATAAAGCATGCATATATATAGTATATATATATATATACATATATATGTGTGTATGTATGTATGTATATAAATTATATAGCCAAATGAAAAACCATCTTCCTGATCATACACAAATTATGTGCTCCAAAGATTGATATGTAATCATAAAATTACATGATTACATATACACATCACGTGAGATTATATTCCACAATGCAAATATTGGAGTGACACCAAGCTGCTTTAACAAAAGTGAGCAACAGTTTCCAGAGTTGATGGTCCTGCAGATCTTATATGGACAGGGTTAACCTCCATCAAGTAATTATTCCTCTAGTGGGCTGACATTTGGGCACTAGTTGTCAACTGCTGTAACTCTCATGGCACCTGACAATCTTACATAGGTGTTACTTCCTCACAGATTCGTTTATAAAACTCAAAGCAGTAAACTGGGCGGTGGTGGCACACGCCTTTAAACCCAGCACTCAGGAGGCAGAGGCAGGCAGATCTCTGAGTTCGAGGCCAGCCTGGTCTACAAGAGCTAGTTCCAGAACAGGTTCTAGAAACTACAGTGAAACCCTGTCTCGAAAAACCAAAAAAAAAAAACCTCAAAGCAGTGATACAGCACTAAAAGCAAAACCAAAAAAAGTAAAAATAGGTAAGTATGAGCCTAACTTGTAGAAGGATGTTATAAAACCGTCCCATACTACTTCAGAATTGAGTATAATAAAGAGTTCTTTATTTAGGTGTAGACTCCCAGATCACAGTTCTCTGCATGAGCAGGAAACAGGAACCAAATCCCACAGCTGAGAGAGAGAGAGAAAGAGAAAGAGCACAAGCTTTGTGGCTGCATTTATAGTATAAGAGACCATGTCCAAGTGGGCAGGTATTTTAAAGGCTATAGGCTTAAGGAGTTCTCACAGCACCTCCCCCTTTTGTCTAAATAAGAGAGTTGTAAGCCTAATACAAAACTCTATACAATAAAAACAAATAACAAGCATAAAATTAGAATTACAACCAGTATAAACAATATTAAGCAAGAAACATATGCTGAAGGTTTCAATAATTATCCTATCCTAAGGAGTCTAAGTCTTGTATTAGACATAGTGTGACTAAGACATGAGAGGAAGGTAACTATGACTATCTAGTCTTCAACCCCATCAAAGACTTAAGAAGGGAAACAGTATTACTTGAGTAAACAGGAAGTGCAATCAAGCAACTTCCAAAATAAGCAATAAATGACAACTACCTGGGAAGTCACACAAAGATTCATTTGCAACATTGGAGGCAATGTGAGCTGACTACATCCACATAAAACCTGAGAGAGCTTGAAAGGAATTCTAGACACAAAAGTTCAGAGTTAAGAACAGCTTCTTGGTAGCAGCATTTTCTCTGGTAGGCTCTGTTTGCTAGAAGCAAGCAGAGGCGTGTGATTCCTTTAAGGAAGGTTTTCTGACTCAGCAGTAGCAGCAAAAACTGTGTGGCTCCTTTCTGAAGGCTTTCTGCTTTGTGCTAGTTGGACAAACATCTCTCACTCTTTCAGGAGGCAGAACATTTAAATGGGGTTTGTAAGCAGCATCTTACAAACTGCTTAATGGTATGATATAAACCCACTGAATACCTGCAACTAGGGTGGTGTACATGACTCACAGAGGCAGTGAACATGCCTCCACCATGTTGGACTGAGTGGAGCCAAAAGGCAAAGCAGCCTTAGTTCTAGTTACACCGCTTAGCATTTTAAGAAGTGGTCCTGGCCAGAAAGGATTACAGATACACAATAAAGACAGATTCAGATGAAAAAGACCTCTAAATGGGCCACAGCGTTGGATAAAAAATAAATAAATAAAACGAAGTCTTTAAAGAGACAGAATACAGACAGTCTTAGATTAAAGGAGAAAAGAAAAATAAGCCATGTAAAGATGGAATATGCACAGAGAGTCTAGATTATATATATTATTGTCCTTGAATTTTTTAACTGTTATTGAGCTAAGTACAGAGAGATATTTGGTTCTGGGGGCTGCTAAGCTAAACCAACATATATACTTTAAAGGTATCGTGACTTCAGAATTTGAATCTAAGGATATGTTGCTTTGGAAAATAAGTTCTTCTTTTGCTTCTACAGAGGAGGAGAGCCTGTAAATTCCTTCCAGACTAATGTGTTTTGGTGGACCAAGAGCCCCTGAAAGGTCTCCATGAACCCCAAAATTACTTCATCCAAAAAACCGAAGGAAGTAGTTTGGAGAGAACAATACCCAAATCCCAAATATTGTTTATAAATCTTTGTTTTCATTTAGAGGGGGATATTATACAGAGATGAACACTTGGCATTGGTATGGATATTGATTTATTGATACAAACTTAAGTTCAATTTTATATGTATATTTCTGCTCTTGTTTAAGGTATTGTTTTGTGCATCTCATATAAAAAGTAATGTATAATTAAGAAATACAGGTTAATAGATAATCATCTATAATAGTTAAGCTTGTAGCCATGTTAATTAGGTTTTCTAGATGTGCAGAGATGTATTTCAGATGGAGGATAGTTATCCTTCAAACCTTTTAAAGACTAAGAGAACATGGCATTTAAAATGTTTCAAGAACTTAGGACTTTTCATGACAATGAGACATGTCTGCTTCTGGTAGCACCAATCTACTTCAAGAAGATGATGGGCATTGAAGAGGCTCCTTATGGATTTTGCTACCCATTTGAGCAAGAAACTGCTCTTGCCTGGACTGCTTGATGGTATGTTGTATTAACTGGACATGACACACCCACAAAAGTTGCCTAAAGAAGGTGAGCCAGTCCTTCAGGGTTCCTGCTTCATGAAAGATTCTGTCAGACATTCTTCAGGATACAGAAGAAAGTAACTGACAAACTGCCAATAGAGGTCAAAGAGTCTTTGAAATTTCCTGCTTCATGGAAAAGTCTGCCAGATACTATGGGCCTGTAGGCTGAAGACGATACCGCAATGTTACAAAAGAACTTTGGGTGACTATACAGGCAGCAAGATGTCTCTGTCAATTCTAGAGTTTTGGAAATGGCTTACAATGCACTTGCTGCTAACTTAGGTAATATTATATCTTTCTGGGTTCTTTGATGGAGTTGAAGAACAGATATACTTTTCCTTAGTTATGACAAAAGATAGATTAGATATAAAAATGTAGACTCACAAAGATAGAATAAATGATAGAGTATTTTCCTTAATTTGTCAAATGTAAATAGAGTAAATATTCTAACTATAATTCTTGCTTGATAACTGTTTTTTTGTATATAATCTTGCTATTTTAATGTTGAATCCTTCCTTTTTATTTAGACAGAAAAGGGGAGTGATATGGGATTCCCCTCGGTATGCTGTGAATATGTTTTATTACCATTGGTTAATAAAGAAGCTGATTTGGGCCTATAGCAGAGTACAATATAGCCAGGTGGGAAATCTGATATGTAGAGGATTAGGCAAAGTCAGAGAGATGTCATGTAGCTGCTGAAGAAGAAAGACACCAGCTGCTGAGTTGGAATCTTACTGGTAAACTGCGAGCCTTGTGGTAAAATATAAAATATTAAAAATGGGTTCATTTAAGATGTGTTAGTTAATACGAAACCTAAGCGAATAGGCCAAGCAGTGTTTTAATTAACATAGTTTCTGTGTGATTATTTTGGGTCTAGGCATCCGGGAAATGAACAAGCAGCCACTGCCTACACTAGCTGATTAAAATGCTCCTGTACTTCTGTGTGACAAAGGAAATTACAGGATAGAATTGCAAAAAGAGTTCACACCGTATGTCTGTAAAGGGATTAATAGCCAAAACATATGCAAAGCTCTTATAATTCCATAATTTTTAATGTGGAAATGTAAATCAAGCTTACCATGAAATATGGTTTCATGTCTATTGAGATGGCTAAAAAAGAGGGAAGGAAGGAAGGAAGGAAGGAAGGAAGGAAGGAAGGAAGGAAGGAAGGAAGAAAGAAAAGAAGGAAGAAAGGAGATAATTCATCTTACACATGTCAGAACATCTAAAATTATTAAAACAAGTGAAAGCTTATGCTGGCAAGGATGTGGAGTAAGAAAAATAATCATCCATTGTTGGTGGGAGTACACATTTGTACAGCCACTATGGAAATCAATACAGCAGTTCCTTGGGAAACTAGGAATCAATCTACCTCAAGAATCAGCTATAACACTCTATGTAATATACCCAAAGGAAAACAATTAATTGGGGCTGGCTTACAGTTACAGAGGCTTAACTGTAATCATCATGGCAAAAAGCATGGCGGAGACGTGATGTTGGAGAAGAAGCTGAGAGTTCTCCATTTGGATTGGTAGGCAGCAAGAAGAGAATGCCACACTGGGCCCTTTGAGCATCTAGAACCTCAAAGATCCCCCCCCTCCCGGTGACACATGTCCTCCTACATGACTACACCTACTCCAACAGGGCCACACCTCCTAATAGTGCCACTCCCTATGGGCCTATGGGGGCATTTTCATTCAAACCACTACAATGTGGATACTAACTGTTAAGTCAAAGATACTCAAGCTACAAGCTATAGTACCACAGAGAGTATCTTTAGAGGAAGGGACTAGAAGGTCCAGATAGGTTTCATTAGGAAAAGGAAATAGAATAGATTTTTATGGGTAAATGATGTAGGGGCTAGAACAGGAGGATCAAGTAGGGAGGAGGAAGGGAGAGGGAGTTGAGGGAAGACGGGGAGAGACAGCTAGAATCACAAGGAATTTGAGGGGCATCATAGAAATACAAGACAACAGAAGCATCCTAAAATGTGTCCATATATGAAGACAATCTAAATGAAATCACCAAATAATCAGGAGACAGAGTCCCACTTGGCCATTTCTTGTCACCAAATGAAGCTTCCAGTATGAAGATTGGGTTCTATCTAATTGAATTCCTGGGCAAAGGTTCCCATGGGAATCCCCAAACAATCCTGGCTGTTGCAAAACAATAATAGACTGCTCTTTACACACTGACAGTGAGGCCCATTTGCTGAAGACAACACCCCCACAACTCATTGAACATGGAGAAGTCACACTGGGTCCTATATTAAAGACAGCATCTTCACCACTATGATTTAGCATCTTTGGTACAGGAAGGTATTCTTCAGGCTACCAAAAGACAAACGTAAACACCAACTAGCCACAAACCCTTTGGTCTACAATGGTGTCCTCCCTGCAAGATACACTACCTTGATGGTGGCACAAAGCTGTGAGATGGAACCCATATCTGGCACTGACTGGGTGACCAAGAACCAGAGACCAGAGAGCCCAGGGACCTAAGGGAAAACCAAATACTGCTGGTCTAAAAAAAAGGAAAAATGTAGTGATAAAATGATTCCTAAAGAGATAATCTGTTATACTCATAGTATACTCATACCTCCTGCAGAGATGGAAACAAATGCAGAGACTCAGAGCCAGACACACACACACACACACACACACACACACACACACACACACACACAGACCTGCAAACACTCAGTTGTGCCTGCAGTGTCTTCACCAAGTCCCTCCCCTCAGAGCTCAGCGAACACCATAAAAAGGAGGCAGGGAGAGTGTAACAGCCAGAAGGGAAGGGGGACAGCAGGGAAACAAGACCCTCAAAATCACCATGGGCAAAGGTCATATGAACTCACTGAGACTGAAGCAGCCTGCACAGGGCCTGCAAGGGTCCTACCTAGGTGCCCTGCCTATACACACACACACACACACACACACACACACACACACACACACACACACACTTTCAGTTTAGTTTAGTGTATTATGCAATTCCTGAGTGTGTGAACAAGTGGGTCTCTGATTCTTGTGCCTTCTCTTGGGCTCTTTCTTTTTTTTAGTGATTTGTCTTCGCCAACTTTGAAGTGATATCTTATTTTGTTTTATTTTATTATTACCTCTAAACATCCTATTCTTTTCTAATGAGAGATAGAAAGAGAATGGACCCAGATCAGAGGAGGGATAGGAGGAACTGAGAGGAGTCAAGTGAGGGGAAACTGTAATCAGGATACATTATGTGAGAAAACAATATTTTCAATAAAAGGGAAATAATTGGAAAAGATAACACTACCTCCACGCCACCATAAAACGGATGTGAAGAAACTGGAGACCTATGTGATGTTGTCAGAAATGCTGAATGTCATAGCCAGTATGGAAAATCATATGAGTATTCTTTAAAAAAAACAAAAAACCAACCAACCAAACAAACAAACAAAAACCTTGAGGATGTATCTGTCATATGACAGAGATTCTGTGCCTGGTGGTCATTCTTCCAAATGAACTAAATGTACCATGCTTAAAAGATTGTTTCACTCTCTTAGTCAGGGCAGAAATATTCACAACAGAAAGCTATGAAAATAAACACCATGATGGGTGACCTGAGAGAGAACTGTGGTCAGCACACACAATAGACGGCCATTTGAGTCACGATTTCACAGCAAGTGAAATGAGGCAGTTGGGAAAGACAAACACTCCTATTTCTCTATCTAATATGGTTTAACCACGGAAGTAGAGAGAATATGTGACCTGGTGGTTTTGTGGTTACTATAGCAAATGTCAGGGACAGAACCAGCACCTCAGGATAATGGTGTCTCTGCCCAACAGAAAGAAGTGGCTGGGCAGGATTCAGCCAGCACACTTGACCCCAGTGCCCAAGTGTTCCTAGAACATCAGCCCCGTTTCAAAGCACAGCAGAAAGGTATATTTCCAAACATCTGTAGATGAGGAAAATGTGTGGAAACGCCCAAGCACACGTTGCTGCTGGCTCCATCTTAAGTGCAGAATCTCCCACAGCTGGAACCCAGGCAGGAGTTCCTGCCACTCTAAAACAGAAACACCAGCAAGGACAGATGTTCAGTCTCCACATTTCTGCTCTGAAGTCATTGATATGAAATGTGTATGGCAAACAGGGAGAGCAGTGGAAAAATAGGACACCAGGCAACATGGAAATGTATATTTAATCTGAAAAAATAATGGGGTTTGAGAAATGGCCATCAGTTAAGAGCATTTGATGATCTTCCAGAGGACCAGAGTTCTGTTCCCAACCCCCATATTGGGCAGCTTACAAATGCCCATATCATAAGCTACAGGGCATCCAGTATCCTCTTCCAGCCTTTGGACACACACACACACACACACACACACACACACACACACACCCCTGAGGCCTTAAAATAGAAAAGGAGTTAATTAAATATAAAACTATAGGTGTCAAGTCTCTTCACTTACCACAACTGCATAGTCACACTCAGGAGAATATCATTCAGGGAGCACACCTCCATCCTCTGTGGTCACACTCAGGAGAATATCATTCAGGGAGCACACCTCCATCCTCTGTGGTCACACTCAGGAGAATATCATCCAGGAAGCACACCTGCATCCTCTGTGGTCACACTTAGGAGTATATCATCCAGGAAGCACACCGGCATCCTCTGTAGTCACACTCAGGAGTATGTCATCCAGGGAGCACACCTCCATCCTCTGTGGTCACACTCAGGAGCATGTCATCCAGAGAGCACACCTCAATTCTATGTGGCAACACTGAGTAGTATGTCATCCAGGGAGCACACCTTGCATCTTCTGTAGTCACACTCAAGAGTTTGTCATCCAGGGAGCACACCTCCACCCTCTGAGGATGCACTCAGGAGTATGTGTCATCCAGGGAACACACCAGCATGCTCTGTGGTCACGCTCAGGATTATGTCATCCAGGGAGCACACCTGCATCTTCTGTGGTCACACTCAGGAGTATGTCATCCAGGGAGCACACCTCCATCCTCTGTGGTCACACTCAGGAGTATGTCATCCTTGGAGCACACCTGCATCCTCTGAAGTCATACTCAGGAGCATGTCATACAGGGAGCACACCTCCATCCTCTGAGGACACACTCAGGAGTATGTCAAACAGGGAGCACACCAGCATCCTCTGTGGTCACACCCAGGAGCACGTCATCAGGAAGCTCTTATGTCAAAGCTCTTTTATCATAAGCACACATTGCACTTTGCATTCTAGAACTTGTTTCTAAAGATGTTTAGAAGTAGATAAACAAAAGAGTCACTTCTCTTGGAGGATGTGGCTACTGTTATGTTGTCCATGCCCCAGTGGGTGGTCCCACACCCACTTACACACCTCAGTGCCAGTAGGACTCAGGGGAACAAGGGCAAAGGCATTAACAAGAATAATAATTAAATGGCATAAAGTCAGGAGGGAGACAGTTTTAGGGCCCAGGGGCACACTAGACAGAGGTTGGAGGGGAAAGATATGATCAAAATATATTGTTTACATGTATGAAACTTTAAAGGTAAACAAAAATATTATTTTAAAAAGAAATAGCTGAATCTGCTAATTCTGCTAATTGGGATGCCTCTCATTACATCCAGGAAGGACCTTAAGCATTTATTAATTGCTGTTAACAGCTACCTGCAGCATTTGGAAATTTTTTCCCATTTTAGAACATTATGTCTTAGGGTAAAGAAAGAAAGTGGTAGGCCATTGTAGAAGCAACTGCTCGTGCTGTAACAGAAGGCTCCCAAATGCTCAAGGGCTCTAGATGGAAACATTAGCAGAGATGTTTTTATAAACAAAGAAAAGAAAATAATTGGATAACCTAAAGCAATGAGAAATGAAACACATTTTCTGAACCTCGAGTTCATTAAGTTCCCACAACACAGTCTAAACCATTAGACTTAGCTGAGCCTGGTGGAAAAGGTACGAACTTCCAGGTATCTGCAGACTGAGGCAGGAGGATCATAGGCTCAAGACCTGTCTGGACTATAGAGTTCAAGGCCAGCCTGGAAAAATTTTTAAAAATAAAAATTAAAAAATAACTTTTTTTAAAGGACTTGAAATATAGCTCAGTAGGAGAGAACTCACCTGGCTTTGCCAGCACATGCAAGGCCCCAAATTCAACCCCTAGTAATGGAAAGTCCTCCTTATGTGTGATTTCAAGATTAGGAAACAATCTTTTTTATTTCAAACCTGTATCTTTTTGTTACCTACTGAAGATTCTCTTAGTGATGTTAGAAACCTGTACAAACCATGTGTAAAGGTGCTGCATTACATGACTTCTGAAGAAATAGTTTTATGTGGTGACTTAGGAAATGATTTTATGTGGGTGTTTTGCCGTATAGCTCTTACAACATTGCTGAGAAATCCAAGTCTTTCTCTGTAAACTGCGCTTGCTCCCACAGAGGATCCTCTATAAGCCTGTGTCATTCCTGCAAGCTATCATTTCCCACTTCTGCCAAAGTTTGCACCCAGTCAAAACATCAGATGGAACAGAAGCAGCAGGACTCCTACGCACACCACACAGCTCCATATTCTCCAGCAGGTAGGTGCAAGGTCACCATCACTGATTTTCTGCCTTCTGGGTAACACACAGCTGCTTGCTCATTAAGAGTGAAGACAATGTTATAGCTTCACACTTGGTAACTCTAAAACTCCCACCAGCACCTCAACTCAACAAGATCAAAACTGACCCCTCTTTCTGCCCGAATCACAAACTTTTCTGCCTGATATCAGCAGTGACCTCATCACCCACTCAATTTCATAATCTGGAAAATTCAACGAGTCTTCAACTTCTTATTTTTTAAGTCTGAATAACACTGTTTTTCAGCAGAATTGGCCCGTGCTCTTGTTCTCTTGTGTTTGATCTCCTGACCAAGGCTGGCAGCAGGTACCTATTTTCTTAAATATTAATCTTGAATTCTCCTATATCTGAGATCTCTGAAAACTGCAAAATATGCAGCTCCCACTTGTGTGAGGATTGAACAAAGCAGCCAAGAGTACTTCCTTAGAGAACTAAAGCAGCCCGTCCTTGCTTTCCAGGTACTGATGGTCACACTCCAGGGTCCGTGTTTTGCTGATCCCTGCCCATTAGCCACTCCTCAGTAGCTGTGGGCTCTCTCCGTCTTTTACTTCACATAAATAAAAGATTCCTAAGTTTTTAAGGATACTCCGAATGTTCCAATATCACTCCATCTGCATGAGCTGTCATTCAAACTGCATCAAATCACAAGATGAATACAGTGCCCAACCCCATACATGGATACAGGCTGTGAAAACAAAGAGCACACTTTGTATATTCTGCTTATTACCATACACAAATACCTTTACTGACTTTTTTAAACAAAACTTATTGTAAATAACTTGTAAATCACACAGAGAGATTGGCCAGACCCAAGACTATACATCTTAAGGAACGTCTATGCTAAGGTCAATCTACAGCTATAGAGCTTCACATGGGACTTTGAACTTTCTTTATCGACTGTGTATGCACTTACCCTTCCTAGCTTGCTTTCTATCGCTGTGGCAAACACCACTCTCCAGCACAAATTGGGGAAGAAAGGAGTCACGGTTTTGACTTTCTGAGGCCAGCACGCCTGCACTATGGAGGAAGTACACAAAGTCCTTTGCCAAGGGTCAACCATCCCCAAAACATGCTTATATGCATACACGTGCAAAAACAGAAAACCAACCTAAACAACCGAGCAAAGAAGCAACAACAAACCTGTGTCAGCTACCATTGCTGTATGACACACTACCCTAAATCTTGTCGCCTTAGACTTTCTGAATGCTGTTGGGGTCGTCAAGTCAGAACATTAAAGATCACCTAAGTGTGGAGCAGATCCAAGGATACTGGAGATGCCAGCAATGAGGGACAACCACTAAGGAAAGCTGGAGCACTAAGTGTGGTGGAGAACCAAGGTCTCAGTAGGGTTTTTTGTTTTAAATTAGGCTGAATGTGTTTTGTGCAATAAACACCCACAAGCCTCTTGGGTCACAAGGGGCAGGATGTTACAGTTTGGCTGAATTGTCCCCTCAAGCTCATGCGTCTGAACACGTGATGCCTAGGTCGTGGCACTGTCCTAGACTACTGTTCTACAATGGAGTCTGTCTGGATGAAGTCGACTGCTGGAGCTTGGCATTGAAGTGAAGCCTGTGCCAGATTGCTGTCTCCTCTGAGTCCTGCTCCAAGCAGAGGTGAGCAAGCTCCACTAACCTCAGCTGGGAACTGCTCCTGCTGCCACGCCCTCCCCACCATCACAGATTCTGTCCCACTAACCAGGAGCCAAAGTCAATCCTTTCTTGGTTAAGTTGATTCTTTCAGTTTTGACCATAGCCCTGAGAAAAGTAGCATATACTGAGTACGACGGGAATTGTTGTGGGCAGAGAGACTTGTGCACTAAAGACCTGGCAGTCTAATCTATGGAAATACAGTCAGACCTCCATAGCTGCAGGTTCTGAACCCATGGATCCGAATACTTCACAGTGCGATGAAACAACTGTTTACCCAGCAGCCACATTGTTGGGTAACTGATTGTCGTAAGCCATCTAGAGATAATGCAGAGCACACAGGAAGAGATGACAGGTTACATGCAGACATACCATTTTATAAAAAGGAATGGTAATAGTTAACATTGCCTGCCAATTTAGCATGATCCCAAGTTAGAACACGGTCCAAGAATGGAGTCATGTGAGGGCAATTCTGAGTATTTGTGAGAAAGAAATTTAAAAAGCAAAAGCAAAACACAAAAAAACAAAAACAAGACAAGAGTCTTGTAACCTCAGATTCTTCAGAAACGCGGAATTTTTCTTGGAATGTTTTCATGCCCCTCCTATGTGTAGCGGATAGGAGTGAGTTTATTTCAGATTATTCATTACGTCTGGCTATTGGTATTTCTTTGTGTGTGTAGTGTGGAGCTCGGCGGGCAGGCCTGCTTTTCGTCCCACCCGGCTCCGGCTGCCGGCTAGCTTATGCCACAAAATAATTACACAGAAACTGTATTCTTTTAAACACTGCCTGGCCCATCAGTTCCAGCCTCTTATTAGCTAATTCTCACATCTCTTGCTTTAACCCATATCTAATAATCTGTGTAACACCACGAATTGTGTCTTACAGGAAAGATTCAGCATGTCTGACCTGGTGGCTGGCTCCATCGCATCTCTCTCCCTGAGGAGAGGCACGGCAGTCTGACTAACTTAGGAGAGGCATGGCATCTGACTGAGCCATCTACCTCACTTCCTTCTTCCTGTTCTGTCTACACCACCCACCTATGGGCTGGCCAAGGCAGTTTCTTTATTAAAACAGAAGACCCTTCCACATCATGTGTGGAAAACTATGTTGTTGTCACGTGTGGCTTGTCCACCATGTGCAGCTTCCCCTTGTGACTGGACATGCTACTCATCAATCCTCAGACTATAAATTGTCTGATGCCCTGAGTAAAGCCAGCCACTGCATGAGAATAGAGACCACCTCATTGATCAGCTCCACTCTCTCAGGTCCTGCTGCCATTAGAGTTGGAAACCCTAGAGTTGTCCAGGAGACAAGCCTCGGGACACACCTTTAATGGAGTTCCCAATTTGAGTTCATTGGTGTGGAAATATCACCCCCTTCCCCTGTTGCGGGCAGCACCACCTCATTGGCGAGGGTCCCAATGGGTCACGGAGAAAGTGAGCTGAGCACCAGCTTTCATTTCTTCCTGCTTTCTGCTGCAGACATGATGGGCAAACTTCCCTATACTCCTGCTGCCCTTCCTTCTCTTCCTCACTGTGCTGCATCCTCAGACTATGAGTCAAAATAATCCCTTTCTTTGTTAAGTTGCCTTTATTAGGTATTTTAACACAGTTATTAGAGAAGTAACTAATACTGGCGCTGTCTTTGGATTTGAGTATCTGAGGGGGATGTAGAATCAATTCCCCATAGTTACTAATTCATGTATTGCGGTGACTGAAAACAGACTCATGTCACACGGTAGCATTTAACTGGCCAATATGCACAACAAGGGCTGCCTGACTGCTCTCAAGAACTTTAGGAAGTTAGGAGAATGTTAGAAGTGGGTAGAAGAGACATTCGGAACTGGAAAGTTGTAGTGTGAAGCGGCGGGGCTGTGTCCCGCCACCCGGCAGCCGGCTAGCTTTACACCCGAAATAATTACACGGAAACTGTATTCTTTTAAAACACTGCCTGGCCCATTATCTGTAGCCTCTTATTGGCTAATTCTCACATCTTGCTTTAACCCATATTTAGTAATCTGGGTAGCACCACGAGTTGTGGCTTACCAGGAGAGATCTTAACCTGCGTCCATCTCGGAGAGCAGCAGCATGGAGACTCACTATGGCGAATGCCTGAAGCGTCTCCCCCCCTCTACTTCCTTGTTCCCACAATTCTGTTCTGTCTACTCCACCTACCTAATTTTCTGTTCTCTTAAAGGGCCAAGGCAGTTTTCTTTATTAATTAACCAATGAAAGAAACATAGACAGATAACTCTCCTCCATCATTTCCCCTTTTTCTGTTTAAACAAAAAAGAAAGGCTTCAACTTTAACATAGCAAAATTACATATAACAAAACAGTTATCAAGCAAGTATTACAGTTACAATATTTAAATCTATTTTATCTTTTATCATAACTAAGGAAAGCTATAACTATCTATTTATTCTTCAACTCCATCAAAGACTCCAGAAGGATATAATATTACCTAAGTAAACAAGTCATATGCAACTTTCAAACTCTAGAAATGACAGACACAACTCGCTGCCTGGACAGTCACCCAAAGTTCCTCTGTACCGTTGGGGCATCCATCTTCAGCCTACAGGCCCATAAGTATCCAGCAGACATTTCCATGAAGCAGGAAATTCCAAAGACAGTTCAGTCACTTTCTGCTGTGTCCTGCAGAACGTCTCGCAGACTCTTTAATGAATCAGGAACCCCAAAAGGCCATCTCACCTTTAGGCAAGTTCAGCAGTCCTCTTTCTGTGGGTTCCTTGTGTCCAGTTTATGCAACAGTCCAGGCAAGAGCAGTTTCTTGCCCAAATGGCTAACAAACTCCATAAGTAGCCTCTTCGATGCCCATCTTCCTCTCAAAGTAGATTGGTGCTGCCAGGAGCAGACGTGTCTCATTGTCATGAAAAACCCTAAATTATTAAAACATTAAATGCCATATTCTGCAGTCTTTGAAAGATATGAAGAATGTCTATCTAACTGAAATATATCTCTACATATCTAGAAAATCTAATAACATGACTACAAGCTTAACTATTATCAATGATTATCCATTAACAACCTATATTTCCTAATTATACATTACAGTTTTTAAAATGAACTACAATCACAATAGCTTAATCAAGATCAGAAATACATATACATATAACAAAATTGACCTTAAAATCTATACCAATGCAAATTCATATCTATATCATCTCCCCCTTTAAATGTAAAAGAACATTTATAAGCAATATTTGGGAAAATGGGCGCAGTTTTTTCTCTCCAAACTGCTTCCTGCTGAGTGGGGGCGTTGTTATTTAGGTCTTTCATGGTATAACCTGTGTGCTAGGTTCCTCTCAGTTGGCAGTTGAGTGAAGTAATTTTTTGAAGATGTTCACAGCAACCTTTCAGGAGGGCGTGGTCTATCATACCATATTGGGATAGAAGCAATCCACAGAGTCTCGTCCTCTGTGAAAACAAAAGAAGAAACTCTTTTCCAAAGCATCATGTTCTTAAATCCAAATCCTGAAGTCATACCATTAAGATGTCCATTTTGGTCTAGACTGGCAGCCCATATAATGAAATGTCTCTCTGTATTTAGCTCCTTTACAGTCAAAAAAATCAAAGAAAACACAACAAAATACATAATCCAGACTCTCTGTGAATTTTCCATTTTTACGTGGCTTATTTTTACTCTATCACTTTACTTCTTTTAATCTATAACTATCTGTACTCTGTCTCTTTAAAGACTTTAACCTTTTTTTTTAAGGCATTAACTTTATTCTCTATATTTTCTTTTTCTCTCTTTTAAGCCTACGTGAGCCATTTAAAGGCCTTCTATGTCTGAATCTTTTCTATTGTGAATCTGTAATTTTTTACTATCCAGGAGCATTTCTTAACAGGTTAACCACTTCTTAAAATAATACGGTACTGCCTGTTTACAGCCAAGTCCAAACCTTAACTGCGCTGTTATCATGGTAATTACGATAGTTCCTGCCTGAGGTCAGCACAATTCAGCGTGGCGGAGCAGAGCCGGAGCCACTCCTGCCTCAGAGCATGGTCTCAGAGAACCTTCTTTCCGATCCCCAGCGGGCACACAAACATCCAGTCCATAAAAGCCACTGAAATGCTTTATAGCCAGAGTTTGTACTGGCGGCACAGCGCAGGAAGCTGCATTTTAAAATGACTCAGCTTTTTTTTTTTTTTTTTTTTTTTTTTTTTTTTTTTTTTTTTTTTTTTTTTTTTTGTGCCGCTATTGCGGAAACAGGAGATCTCTCTACAGCATGTCCAGGCAAACAGCAAAAAGCCGTGTTAAACTCTCTCTCTCCTTTATTTAAAGCTTTTTCAGGTTTTTACGTGGATTTGGTCACCACGTTGGCGCGCCAAACTGTAATGTGAAGCGGCGGGGCTGTGTCCCGCCACCCGGCAGCCGGCTAGCTTTACACCCGAAATAATTATCTGTCTATGTTTCTTTCATTGGTTAATTAATAAAGAAAACTGCCTTGGCCCTTTAAGAGAACAGAAAATTAGGTAGGTGGAGTAGACAGAACAGAATTGTGGGAACAAGGAAGTAGAGGGGGGGAGACGCTTCAGGCATTCGCCATAGTGAGTCTCCATGCTGCTGCTCTCCGAGATGGACGCAGGTTAAGATCTCTCCTGGTAAGCCACAACTCGTGGTGCTACCCAGATTACTAAATATGGGTTAAAGCAAGATGTGAGAATTAGCCAATAAGAGGCTACAGATAATGGGCCAGGCAGTGTTTTAAAAGAATACAGTTTCCGTGTAATTATTTTGGATAAAGCTAGCCGGTGGCTGTGACCTGGGTGGCGGGACGCAGCCCCGCCGCTTCACACTACAGAAAGTGTTATAGCCTCATTGCCTGAGGATGGAAATGATCCTGGAGATGAGAATGGGGTGATGGGAAAAGAGGGAGACATTCACAAGTGTGACGTGTGTGGGAAGAAGTGTGTAGAATTGAATGCATGAGGGAAGGGTTGATTTTAGAGAGGAGAACAATCTATTCATGTTGACAACTTATAGAACCCATGGGCATGGGGATGATTTTGGTTGAAAAAATGATTTCTTCTTAATTGCTACTAGTTTCTTAGTTATAAAAAAGCTAGGCCTTTAAATGAGAATAAGCATGAGGCAGGAGGAAACAATGCCTGAAAAGAAGAAACTATGAAATGGCTGTCTTGGGAAGGCGGAGCAAATGCACATGGAGGCGTGGTAGGATGTATGAACCTCAAGGGCCGCATGAACATCCCAGTGATGGACAGACCTCTCCTCTTAAACGTGTGATCCTTTCCCCAGCCACTGCTGTTCTGTTAGAAATCCTTCCACTGAAGAAACAAGGCTCCTCTCCTTCTGCGCATTCAGCTAGACTCTCCCATCTGGAAGGTTCTCTCTGGAGCTTCTCTCGGAAACAAGGGGCTCCTGTGTGGAGCCCATGCCCAGGACTTCTCTGTTGTCACCAGTTAGCTGAATGTTCCACAAAACGGAAAGCACACACCAAGAAGAATAAATCAGATGTATAAAACAGTAACTAAAAATGCATTCATCCATTTATCACATTCTAGCTATTTGACATCAAAGTGAATTGAAAATAAATGTTGCTTGGAGCATTTTGAAACAAAATGCCTTAAAAGCAAATAATACATTGTGTTCTTTAACCTAAATTCCAATAGTTTTCTGACTTTATTTTCCATACTGAGAATTGCCTGTTGCTTTAAAAATTCATATCAATTGTATGGAATATGGGTTATAGGCAAAATAAAGTACAACAAATCAACTAAAATTGAGATTTTTGACAAATCCAAAGAAAAGACCACATGGCCAAGTCAAGAAGGCGCGCTCATCTGTGCTCAGCAAACATCGCCTCAGTAGGCTTGGACCTGGAGTCCTTCTGATGTATTAACAATGCTAACTCGTATTTTCTGAGAACAGGAAGTTTATATAAACTAGTGAGCCTAATCAGGGAAGCTGAGTTGGCAAACACATGTCTCTAAGAAATGAAACAGAGGCCACTGCCTTGAATTCCATTCACCTGTCCTTTTCCCAGCTGCAGGCTTAGCCGCCCCACACGGAAAACCCAGGACCACCATGCAAGCATGCTCAACACTCCAGTCGCTTTCCCGGATCGTGAGCTTCCTAGGCTCAGACTATTACCTCTGACCACCCTGCCATTTGTTCTTAGCTGCTTCCTACACACCTGTCAGCCTCCACATGCCTCCTCAACTCATTTAGACTGCCCCATCCTTTCCCTCAACATAGTTTATGCTCCCTCCCTCATAGAAAAATAACAGTATATCATCAAATATTTGACATCTGTGCCCCTCTCTAGCTTCTAAGCCACATAAAGGCCAACTGTGCCAGACTTAGTGGCCACAATATAGCCGTCAGCTAGATGAGGGAAGAAACATGGCAGTCAAGAACAACTAGTGACGGTAAATACGGTGTTCATGAACAAGTGGTCTTCTCTGTAACCCAGAATCTGAGATGGCGGTGGGGGTGTGGTTGTTGTCGTTTGTCCTTAAAGTACTTGAAAAACAGAAATCAAGTAGATAAGGAAGGACGGAAGAACTCACACCTCTATTACATGGAAACAGTCTTCCTGTGAAATGCCTGGAAAGTATTTCTGTGAGGCCCAGGAGCTCAGACTGACTGCATTTGGCTCCATCAGCTAGCGGTCATCAGGGCTTTGAAAACCAAACCTCTCTTGACCTCAGATCCTCCCATCTGAAAAGGTGAGGACATTGGTGAGTGTATAAATCCTATTCCTCCATTAAAAGGGGATGAGTTGAAGACAAGCAGTCACTTGCAATCTCAAAATACAATTTCATTCTTCAGCAGCCAAGTCGCTGACATCTTCCCTTACCTGAACTGCACAAAATACTTATCTCCAAATACAAAAGAGAATTAATTAACAGACATAAAAGGGATACACCCACTATGCTCTTGTCCTTTTCAGTAATTAACAGGACTGAACTATGCAGAGTGTTTTGTTTGAAGGAAAATAGCAAGCTTTAACATTTAATAAATGTGATTAACAAGCTTACTTAGGAAATATTAAGTTACATAGGGATAAACAAACAGAATGAGAAACCCTGCCTGATCTAAGACAATGGAGCCAAATCTGAACTGCTGAGGTCTGCTCTGTGGATCTGCTTGCCCCTTCATCTTCTCTGAAAAGGGTGGCATTTGTCCCTCTCCCTTGAGAAGCAACCACCAGCATCCGCCTACACAGCATGTTCTGTTTGCTAAATGCAACTGTCCTAGCTAGAAACTTGCACATTTCAGTTCTGGAAACCTTGCTTAGCTCTGGAAACAGTCTAACAGTATTGGGGTGGCGATGAGAAGACTGCCCCAAGAAGGTCACAGATTGTGACAATGCCCAGCCATATATAAACCATGAAGCATTTCCCCTCTGGGCTGGGCCACTGAGCAATAGTTAGAGGGTACAGCTGTGAGCTTATTAAAGAAATTGTCCCCTTATCTTCAACCACTGAGAATTCCTTCTTGGGGGAGGTTGAAGTCCCCCCCCCCAACCTCAGCAACTTCAAATGCAATAGCCTGGTTATAAAAAATACCCCCTCCTGGTATCTGATCTCTTTTGCAACCTCCGTGTTGCCCAAAATTAATATGAAGGATGATGCAGATGAATGACTGCTCAGAATGCACACCAACATCTCCAGGACCTTTAAAAATGTCACCATGTTCTGTCCCCAGGAGTCACTCTCTTTTGATTATGTAGCAATACTAGAGAGGGCAGGTGTATGTCAGCCTGCAATTGAAGAATGCTGGGTCTCGCTTAGCCAGAAGAGATTTTCCCCTAGGAGCCTGCTGCTTTGATCCTCACATCTCTGCCTCCCACCTGGGATCCTGCACAGCTGCTGACTGCACAGCCCACCCCTCACCTTCTCACAAGGCCTATCAACCTCCCGGGCAGATTGAAACCCTGCTTTATCTTGCTTCACATGCTGCGTCTGCTCTGATGAAAGTGTTTATTATATATTTTGCCAAATAGATTCAAAACCAGGCTATAGTCTTAGGCTGCCTTGGCTCCCTAGACTGCAGGGTATCTAACTCAGAAGCAGCTTTTATAAAATGCTTGAAAACCAAATGCCAAGGGCATGAAGAGAGTGTGTGGCTTTTGTAAGGAGCGCTGCTTTCCAGTCTAAAAATGCCTGTGTTGTTTCTCAAAATCCCCACCCTGGTGTTCTAACCATTCTCTGAGAATGGCGGAGGCCAATGATTTCCTTTCTTTGGTTCTCCAGGAAATAAAATGGACTTTGTCTGGTTACAGTTGTGACACCAAAAACACATTCAAAGTAGCATTCACTGGAAGATTTTTGGTTTTAGATCTCTAAATCGAATACTTTCTATCAATCCTCTTTTACCTACCACGTCATGCTGCCCATTATAAGAGAATATCTATCTAAGACTCCAGGAATAACGGAAGATGAGCCAACCGTCTATCACAAGACTGACTTCCTAAAACCTCTCTCTTCCCCCACATACAGCCCTCCCTGGTAAATTCTCAGAGCATGCTTTTAACATCACAAGCACATCCTGTTTGTTTATGATTTTTAAAATCTCAAGAGTTCCATGTAAGAGCCCCTTGCTCTGTTCTGGGGATCTAAGTTACTCATTTGGCTGCGTCTTACAGTCTCTGAATATCAAAGTCCCTGTGCTAAGTCCTAACTCCTGTCGTACTGAGGTTGTTACCTGGAAACAAGGAGAGCTGGGAAGCACAAAGACAAACCTGTTGGCTAATTTTCTTCACTATGTCAGATTATCTGCCATAAACAACTTGAGGAAAGAAAACTTTATTTTGGTTACAGCCTTTTAAGGTTTTAGTCCTGGTTGATTGACTCCGCTGCTCTGGGATGTGAGGTGCAGCTGAGAATCATGGGAGAAGAGCATGGCAGCAGAGAAACATAGGAGACGGGCATGGTAGAACAGTTGCTCACCTCAAAGCATGCAGAAAGCAGAGGTGGAGGAGAAAGAGCAGGGCATGAGATATCCTTGGAAGACATGTTCTCAGTGACTTTTTTCCTTCAACTAGGCCCCACCTCCAAAAATGACATCACCTTAGGAAATATGCATTGTCTCTGTTGTCTCAGAGAATGTGCATGTAGTCACATGTCTAATCTAGGGATTAATTCACTGGCTACATCAGTGTCATCACAATCCAATCACATCTGAATGAAAGTCTAACAGCTGGAAGTCAAGTCTTCAACATACGATCCTCTAGGAGACCCTTTATATCAAAATCACAACTGCAAAACATTAACTTTTTTATTATGTGTCAACATTAAAGGAAAAATAAATCTGGGAGCAGTGGTTTGTGCCTATAGTCTCAGCACCTGGGAGGTTGAGGCGAGATGAGCAGTGGAGTCCAAAAGTTCAAGGACAGCCTAGAAAACAAAGTGAGACTCATCTCACAGACAGGGAAGGAAGGAAAGAAGAGAGGGAGGGAGGAAATGAGGGACATTGCATATATGCTTCTCCCCCAAAAACTCAAAGCCTAATTTTAAAAACTATATTCTTTGTAATCAAAAATTCAAATTGTCCAATTTCAATGATGCACGCTTATATTTGAGTTATTTTCTTTTTTCTACTCTTAGTCTTTGGAGTGCCATCATACCACATCTTCAAGAGTTACAGGGACATCGGGAATTGATTGTAAACAGGGAGATGTGGTCTCATTTCACTTCATGTTTTGCCTACCACTTTGAGTAACAAAAAGAAACCTGAAAAGGACCTGAGCTCTTTTGACAACTCTTTGAGAGAGATTAGGTTTTCATGTAAGAAAACAAAAAACATCACACAAAACTCCATGAACTTGGCTCAGAAAGCCTGGAGCAGAATGCCTTCTCTGTTGCCAACTGTCTGCTACCTTGGGTTAGTTCACAACTCTGCCAAGCTTCCCAGGAGGCCACAGAAATAAATGTGCTCTTCAATTCACTCTAATTACAAAGGCGTGGCATTGTCTCTGTGGATCCAGGTAGCATGCAGCTGACACCAAGGATTCTACCTATCACGCATGTGCAGATCTGGAGTTACAGGGTTCTACTCTAGGACACACTGAGCAAGAAAATCCTAGGGAAGGTGATATTTCTGGTGCACATCTTTGGTTAGCATCTCCTGAACTAGGGAAGCAGGGTCAGAAAAAGGATGTGAAGCTGAGCCTGGGGACTCCTAATTGAGGGGAAGCCTTTGCAATGGACTGTCTGGGAAGAGACAACATGACAGGTTGAAGGGAATTCAGGTACAGCTGACTTTCACTGAGAGGTAAAGCCAAGGCCTCAACAGGGGCTGAGTCACAATCCCAAAAGCCAATTGCTTAGCTGGGAAGTAGTGTATGGTTCAACTATTGCACTTATCAGAATTCCCTGAGGGCAGAATTGTACTAAATAGGACTATATATAGTGCTTATGAATATTGGATAGCTAAAAAACAAGTACAAAACTGTCCTTTTAAATCAAATTTTCTGTGTTCTAGAGATTACGGCAGTAATTTCTCTCAAGAGTAAAGATCTGCCTGCTTTTGCCTCCCAAGTCATGGGATTAAAGGCATGCACCACCATGCCTGGCTAAATACATATCCCAAGCTGGCGTCAAAGTCATGATCCTCCTGCCTCCACCCCCTTCAGCAAATCCTACCAGCATGCACCATCATGACCCGCAAGAGGAAACTCTTTTGAGTGAGGGCATGGATCCGCCTGTTGTGTGCTGTTCGTGAATGGCTATGTGTGCTCTTAGTCCTTATTGATGAGGTGACTTTGAGTTTTAGTGAACTAATTCAAAGGCAAATACTTGAAGCTAAAACATTAATTTTGAAGACGTGGCACCATTTCTATAACATAAAACAACTTCTGGTTACTCCTGGCAATCTTAACTTAGGGCAGACATCACAATGAGGGTGAATGGGAAGAAGAGTTCCAAGAGAGACCAATGCTAAGAAAGAGAAGTGGTCAGCATGAGTCTCAAAAGTGAAACTTAACACTTTTCTCTCCCCATGCCCCCATCCCCTCATCCCACCCCACCCCCAAGTTCCCAATTTTTGCCCGGCAATCTTGTCTACTTCCAATATCCAGGAGGATAACTATATGTTGTTTCTTTGGATTCACCTTATTTAGCTTCTCTAGGATCACAAATTATAGGCTCAATGTTCTTTATTTATGGCTAGAAACCAATTATGAATGAGTACATCCCATGTTCATCTTTTTGGGCCTGGTTTACCTCACTCAGGATGGTGTTTTCTATTTCCATCCATTTGCATGCAAAATTCAAGATGTCATTTGGTTGGGATATAGGATGGGTGGATGTGGGAACAGGGAATTATATATCTTAATTAAGGGAGCCATTCTAGGGTTGGCAGAGACTTGACTCTACAGGGGTTCCCAGGTGTCCAGGAAGATGCCCCCAGCTAGTTCCTTGGGCAGCTGAAGAGAGGGAGCCAGAAATGTCCAGATCCTATTGCCATATTCATGAATGTCTTGCATATCACCATAGAACCTTCACCTGGTGATGGATGGAGAAAATGACAGAGCCCCACATTGGAGCATCAGACTGAGCCCCCAAGGTCCTGATGAGGAGCAAAAGGAGGGAGATCATGAGCAAGGAAGTCAGGACTGTGAGGGGTGAGTTCACCCATTGAGACGGTGGGACAGAACTAACAGGAGATCACCAAGTCCAGTTGGAATGGGACTGATGGAACAGGAGACCAAACCAGAGTCTCTGAATGTGGCTGACAGTGGAGGAGGACTGAGAAACCAAGGACAACGGCAATGGACTTGGACTCTACAGCATGGACGGGCTCACTGTGAGCCTTGTCAGTTTGGTTGCTCACCTTCCTGGACTTAAGGGGAGTTGGGAGGACGTTGGACTTAACATAGTGAAAGGAACCCTGATGGCTCTGTGGCCTGGAGAGGGAGGGAATGGGGGTATGGGTGGAAGGGAGGGGAGGGAAGGGGAGGAGGAGGGGAGGAGATGGAAATTTTTAATAAAAAAAATGAGGAAATAAAATAAAATAAAATGTTAACCAGAAAAAAAGTGAAACTTAAGACATGGGTCAGGTTCAGCATAGTTGACACTGAGCGGTCATCTCCTGCCCTGGGACACTCTTGCCCTCTGAAACACTTACAGAAATTTTAATTCTAAATATCAGTGTTGTCTGTGTGTTTAAAAACTGAGATGAGTCGCATGTTCTTGATGCCTTTTGCCTATGAAGGGAAAACTGTGAGAAATGGAAATCCGGCAAATGCCAACATTTTCCCAAGAGTTTTCAAAAACACTGTTAGTGGCAGAAGCATGATTTATAGGTTAAGCTAATTTATTGGACAATTATGAAAATGGGTAGCCATGAAAAAATTGGGGAAATTAGCAATGTTTACAATCTCCTTAGTACCTCCTTGCCTTGGTACACACACTGCTGAGAACACAGGAAGGCTTGGCCATTAAAAACTGTGTTGCCTGGACAGAGCTATGTATGAATCCCAACTCTGCCAAGTGACCTTGATCATTCTATTAGCATCTAGAGGTTCTATGTCATCCTGTTGAATACAGTCATGAGGTGGATTGAGCAAAATCATGCAAGTGAATATATCTGATATGCAATAAGTATTCAGTAAATGATTTGTCTTTTATTTTATTAGAACTTAAGTGACAGAACCACATCTGATACATCTTAGAAGTACTAGTAGCCATTTTAATAAATCCCCAGACCTCCTGAGCCAAAGTCAGGATGAGGAAGATGGGTGAAGACGAGAAAAGTAGCAGCTGCAAGCTTCCCTCAGTGTGGTCTAAATAGCTCTTCCTGTTTCCAGCAAAGGAGCAAGAAGCTTCAACCACTGCAAAGCCTCGCTCCCTCACTGTCTCCCCATGACCAGTTCACACTCCCACTACTTCTAGGTGGGTAGCATTTGTATCACCCCCAAAGCTTGCCTATCACAGAGCCCATCAGGGGCAAACTCCCCCCAGAATCTTACGCACCCATCCTCATGTGCCACAACCCTGCTTTTCAGGAAGTTGGCATTGTTTTTAAGTTATCTGTTTCATAGAAAGACTTGGGTTGATAGGAGGGAGGTTCTGACAATTTTAAGAAGTGATCTCACAGTAGGAGACCTCAGTGTGCTCAGAGTTTTGCCCTTGCCGATCATTTCCTATTTTATTCAAGGCTTTTAAAAGACAACCACAGAAAGCCAACTCAAATTACTACAAGAAAAAAAACCTAATACATTGATTATGTAATGCAGCTCTACCTTAAAGGAACAATAAGCACATGTGTTCCCAAAACTGTCCATCTTTGGAAAGCACTCCAAGACCTGACCTCAGAACAGGTACACTTCTCTTCACCCAGTCTTCTTGTCAGGCCCATAGGCAGTAGCCCTACTCTCCTCTCCAGAACTTCCAAACTAACTTCTACAAGAAACAATAGCCAAGCCTGGCGTGGCGTCACATACCCAAAATCCAAGCACTTGGAAGGCTGAGGCCAAATGCTCATGACTTCAAAGTCAGCCTGCACTACATAACCAGATCCTGTCTCACCAGGTTAGACCAAACCCACCTCATCCTCAAAAGTCTAGATTCCAAAGTCAGAAGCCCAAACAAAGCAAAGCAATGTCCTAATGGGAAGTCAATCGTCAATATCATCCTTTCTATAAAAAGAAATAAGGTAGGACTGAGATTCAGTACTGTCTTAGTTAGGGTTTCTCTTGCTGTGAAGAGACACCGTGACCATGGCAACTCTTCTAAAGGGAACATTTAACTGTGGTGGCTTGCTTACAGTCAGAGGTTCAGTCCATCATGGCGGGGACGATGGTTCCATGCAGGTAGGATGGTGTGGAAGAAACCGCTGAGTGTCATACATCTTGCAGATAACAGGAAACCAACTGACACTGGGCAGTATACTGAGTAAATGAAACCTCAAGCCCACCTACACAATGACACACTTCCTCCTATAAGGCCACACTCACTCCAACAAAGCCACACCTCCTAATAGTGCCACTCTCTATGAGATTATGGGATTATAGGGGCTAATTACATTTAAACTATCCCAAATATACTGGGTAGAAATTCGGAGGGAGAAAAGGAGAGGGAGGGAGAGACAGAAACAGGTAAATGAGATCGACAGAAACAGAGATAAAAGAGAGAGACAGACATAAAGAGATAAGAAACAGAGAAGAGGGAGGGGAGAGAGAGAGAGAGAGAGAGAGAGAGAGAGAGAGAGAGAGGAATGAAACAGAGAGAGTGACACAGAGAGAAAGACGCAGTGAAGTTAAGCCTCTAGCTAAACAAATTGGAGGACTTAGACAAATTTTCTGCTCCTTTCCCTTTCAATATAACAATGCTGAGCCCTGGAAATGAACCCAGATTATTGACTTTTTTTGTGGGGTGGAAGACAGGGAAGAGGAAACTTGGGCTGACTTTAATAGGGAACACCGTGTTCAATGAGCCCACCTCTTACAAATGTGCATTCATCTCTAAGTGCTCAGAGTGATTTCTCACGAGGAAGCCATGTTCATTCTCTAACACTAAAGAAATCTAGGGAGGTCCCTTCCTCCACAACAGATTGGACACCCACTTAGTATAAAAACCCTCTTCCTACAGTGAGCTTGTTTGTCCTGGGCCTGGCTGTCCAGTTCCTCTCATTGTACATAGCTTTCGAAGGAAACCACTGGTCTCTGGAGCCAGCACTCTATAGTCACAGAGGGCAGCCACATCTGCCACCTGATCTGGTCTTGATTGTGTTCACTAGTCGCCGGAATGGACTAAGTCTCACTTAGTCTGCTGGCAGGTAGGCTGCACAGCACGCCGATTGCAAAGTAGAAACTATTGCAAGTGTATCTGTGAAATGAAGGTTTCTAATCAACTTTGTCTCATATAGTCTTTATGAATGCACACTTTACACTAGCCTTTCTGTGGCCAGCATGCCTATTTGTGGCACTTCTGATCTAGCCTCCCCTGTGTCATGGCTGCACAGTGACCATCTCTAGTGTGCCCCAGTCAAAGGTCCTTACTGAAAGCCTTTGGCCGTTGTCTGCAGACAACTGCCTCCCACTTTTCAGTCAGGAGAGCTTTTTTATCCACAAGAACACTCTTAGTTGCTTTTTCCTTTTTTCAGAATTGAATATCTCACTGTCCTGATCCCTCTCAAACCCAGGAAGCCCTCAGCAGACTCCCTGTGTCCTGACTTTATTATTTCCCCGCTTTGCTCTCTCATCCTGCCACAACCTGACCTGCCTTATTCTCCTGCAGGATATAAAGAAGCCGGGTCTTCAGAGAAAACTCTATAAGCAATAAATCCTGAGTGACCTAAATAAAGACACTCTTGGCTGACAAGATATAAAATATATGAAAAGATGGCAGACCGGTTCCTTCTGCCATTTCTGATATTTTGATATTTGTCACAGACTGTGTGTTGTTATGGTGACAGGAAGAGCCTACATTTGAGAGAACCGCAGAACGATGAGATATAGAGAGTGATGATTGTTTCATTTATTAAGCATTCATATAAATATGGTCACCTCAATGGTATTAGCAAATGTTTTTACATTAAAAATTCTTAAAGTTCTCCATGTGAAATAAAATTGTTTTGCTTTCTTATACAAACAAACAAAATACCAAATTAAAACAAACAAAAAAACAAAAACCCACAGCTCCAGCTAATTCAAAGGAATTGATTAATTAATTAATTAAACTTAATTAATTAATTAAAATAATTAATTCACAGGAGACGGAGTTGCTTGGCACACAGGTATCCAAGAAGAACTGTGAGAGACTGGGGAGGAAGCATTCCCTCCGAGGAGCATGGAGAAGCAGGGACTCTTGCTTGCAATCCTGAGGCCAGGTCTAGCCCAACAGTCATAATCATTATGGACAGAACTGACAACCATCCTGGGTTTCTTATATTAACTGCAGAATCTTATGTGCACAGCAGACCTGAAAATGTTTTTAGGCAAGATTTAAAAAAATAGAGGACACGAAGGGAACATGTTTACACGAAAGGAAAGTTTACTCATTCCAGCACCTGGCTACGAGTCAGTAACTTCAATACAGCTGATAAAATACAAGATGCTCACAGCTGATGCCACCAACCTGTTGACACTGTTAAATGGTGCTGTCATCGACTGAGTTCATACTGGAGAACCACACAATTGAGTTGCCAGAAGCTTTATCATAATGTCTTAAGGAAGTTTACAGTTTTGATTGAGCTGCGTTCATAAGCATTCTTGGTTTTATGTAGCTGCTGATTCCCCAGATTGGACATGTCTGACCCATGTAAATAACGACTATCTTCATTTAAAATATCTCAAAGATATTAAAGATAGCATGCCGCTCATTTCAGACCAGAACATCTGTGGCCTTGGTTTAACTGTCTCAGTGGTCCTCTCTCGCTCCTAAACCCAAACAGCGCACTACAGAATGATACTGCACAATGATTTCATTTACTGAAGAAAATTATTTCGCCTTTAAATTCTGTTGTAAACTTTATTCTTTAAACAATATGGCTTAGATAACCACTAAATATTATATATAGCAATTGTGAAAACATCTACGTTTTGCGACTTCTTGGGAAGTCCACACTATGTCTTCAGGGTGTTTATTGTTCTATTCTTAAGGATCTCTAAGCTCTCAAGCCTAAACCAAAACAATGTACTATCTCAGCTCTCTATTCAACAAACCAACATTGATTCCCTTTGGCTCTTCCTAAAATTCTCTCTCTCTCTCTCTCTCTCTCTCTCTCTCTCTCTCTCTCTCTCTCTCTCCCTCTCTCTCTCGTGTTTGTGTGTGTTTGTGTGTGTGTGTCTACATACATTGCTCATGTGTAAAGGCTAGAGAACAACCTTTGCTCTTGCTCCTTGGAAACTGGCCACTTATTTTAAGACAATATTTGTTACTGACCTGGGAGTCACCCAATAGGCTAGCCAGGTGGGTCAGCCAGCCCTAAAGATTCACTTGTCTCTGCCACTCTATCTCTGGCATTACAAGCACATGTCAACATGCCAGCAGTTTTCTGTGGGTCCTTGGGGAACTGGGCTCTGGTCCCTATTCTTGCAAGGCAACTGCATTACTGACTGAGCCTTCTCACTAGCTTCCAGGATTATTTTCCATCATGTAATCAAGGATCCACCCATATCTGGGTGGCCTGTAAGTGGTAAATACGCAGGTTACTGGTGGTCATTCTAGAATCTCCAACATGACTGTTGGGTTTAGAAATATTAAGTCTAACTCTCCTTATTCCACTTAAGAAAACATAAGCTGGGCATTGGTGGCACAGACCTTTAATCCCAGCAGAAGCAGGAATTAAATCAGGAGGCAGAAGCAGGAGAATCTATGAGTTCAAGACCAGCCTGGTCTACAGAGCAAGCTCCAGGACAGCCAGGGCTATAAGCAGAAACCCTGTGTATATCAAGAAATCAATGCCCCCCAAAAGAAAGAAAACAGAAATTGGTGAGGTGCAGAAAGCCTCCTCGCTGATGAGTGGCAGAAACACATTCCTCAGGTCTGATCCCCAGAATTGTTGTGGTTGTTGTTTGTGACATTGAATTCTTACATATTGTTGGCATTGGTTTGGAAAGATACGGATATTGACAGCTTCTTCTGTTCTCAAACACTTTTCACACTGTTTTTCATTTGTTTCCAGAGAATAAAAAGGGTTCAGTAGCTTTGGGTGGCTAGTGTCAGCCAGGAGGGTCAGCCTTGGTACTGACGACCAATTCAAATTGTCATCACAAGGTAGTAATAAAAATTGAATCATATTTTGGTTAGTTGTCTGTTTTTTAAATTAAGACTTAATGCACTCCCTTCTTTGACTGTTTGTGGGGTCACAATTCCACCAGGGTCACCGTAGAACAGTTTTTCTGTCTGAGCTCTGAAAAGCGCAGAAAGGATCAAGGAAGCAAATGCACTCAAAAGAAAGACAGTCCGGGGTAAAATGATATGCAATTATCATTATATATTTTATATGCAATTATATATTTTATATGCATTATATATTTTATATGCAATTATCATTTATAAATGATATGCTTTTAGATCATTTGGCTATACAGTCTCTCATGGTACAATAAATGCTTAACTCTCTTAGTCAATTGATTCATACATACTTAAAATTCACATTATGTAAAAGCCAGAGAAAATGAAAACTTATCAGACAATTTCAAAACATTGAGTTTATTTTCTTACTCTTAGGATGCATGAAGCTGCGTTTTCACACTTGATGTGTGACTTTTAAATTATCTCCATTATCACTAAAATAATGTTCAAATCCTTACACATAGTTCCTAGAGAATATTATCTTTATTTTCTTGTAAATTACTTTAGTCACCACATTTTCTTGACTCTCTGGAGGATGCTAGCTATAGGAATTTTGTGCAAAATAGCTTTAGTCATTCCATTCAATGTTTATTGGTTTTCTGTTACATATTATAAATGTATTCTGCAGCTAGTATTTTTGAGGACATGTTTACTGTATCTTTAAGTAATCTTGGGAGGGTTTACTGAAGGCGATTATCTAAGCTTGAAATTGTAGTGCGTGTCCACCAGGAACAGTGTGTTATCCTGTGAATGACATTATCCTCTTTTGAGCCAAGCTGTAAGTGACCTTACATCATCTTAGGCACAAAAGGAAAATGATATCTCTAGCTAGACCCTGGACAGGTAAGGAGAGTGGGGGCAGTGACAGGGGCCAGGCAGCATGCTGACCCTCAGGGCCTACCAGCACTCACTGTTTGCTGTGAGGAGAGCCATCCTTCTCTTAACCAGGCAATTGATGAACTCCCAGAATGAAAAGCAACAAACCACACACACCCATAAAGCCACCTGCGAGCACAGTTACCAAGACAACATGGGCTCTTATACCTATGCACTTATCATGTAAACTTGTGGCCATGCTCTGTGTTCAGAATAAACATGGAGGTGCCTGGACCTATGGAATCCAACTACAGTGTGACTGGGTGCTTTTCTAATAACAGCTAATATTAGAGCTGCTTTAACCTTCGTCTTTCTGCAGGCACGTTCTGGATGAACCATAGTTCAAACTTGACCCCCTCTGAAGCTGCTGTTTCTGTGTGAGTTCGTTTTCATTAGCAATTTTTTCTGTGTTTTTGGACATTCATTTCCCATGACCCACACCAATAACTGTACTGCAAACACTGACATCACCTAGAGCAACAAGGTAAACACCAGCCAGTTGTTTAAAGGGTTTTGGGGATCCTCAAAGGATTGCACTGCAAATCTCTATGAGTGCATTCTGTCCCTAGAAGCTTGATTTAGACCCTTTCTGTCCTGTGTGCTAACAAGGAAAATCAGAAACCACACAGTTACTGCCTGAGCAGATTTCCCAGCCTCAGGAAAATGTTGCTTCACACAGCTTGTCCAGTAAGTCAGATCTGACAGCAATCTTGGCTTGTATTTTCTTCATTTCTTCCCTTGAAGAAAGCATGAGCTGCCTCTTCTGCCATTACAAAAAGACTGGAGTTCAAGAAAAGCCTCAAGACCTGGAGGAGTTAAAAAAAAAAGAAAAAGACTCAGCTATCAGTTTGCTTGTGGCTGATTTATTTCTGTAGAGACTCTGTATGTGAAACAAATTTTTATTTCTGATAGTTCAGAACAAGCAGCATGTTAGAATGGGAGAGGCAGGAGGCAGTGTCGGTGGGAAAGAGAGTCAAAGCCCCAGCAACGTGATGGGATCCTTCAGAGACTTCCATGCAGGGAAACCAAGACTCTTGACTGCACCTCAGAAAAGAACCCCAGTGTGAAACAAAGCTGGACTTTATTATAAAACAGTTTTGGTAAATTTAAACCCAGGTGTTTAAGAAATTAGAAGCACTTGGTGACAGGGCAGTAAACTTCCAAACAGGAGTCAGGCTTCTCAGGAGAGAATCACAATGAAGTTTCTTAACAGTGACCAGATACATAATTTTGGTGAATTCTGAGGTTACCTTGTTCAAAGTGTTTCCAAAGAACTTTTTTCTTTCATAAAGGAGACCATGGATGGTTCCTGAGGTGCACTGGACAGGACTCCAAGTCAGTGAGATAAGGCCACGGGGTGAAAAACAATCCTTATTTGTAGGAAGTGGAGAAACCTCAGTGAGTGCAGTCCTCAGGGAGTGTCTTTTGGTGACACCTACCAACCATGCCAAAGACCACAGAGTCTCAGATCTGCAGAGATGGCAAAGCCATCTTCCCTGAGGTTAGGCTCACAGGCATGGTGGAGCCTTCCTTTGGTGAAAGCAAATACGGAGACAGTGTGTGCAGGAAATGTCCACCGTGACTTTCTCTCCCTGGATGTTGGTGATCTGAAGCCTGCTCCCCTGCAGAGACTGCTCCTACCAGGATCAGCCAAACCTGCCTCCATGATCCAGCCTTATACCATGAATGCTGCCTCCATGTTTGTCTGGATATAACCCCACCCCTACCTCTTTATCCAGCTGTACGTGATAACCCCGCCTCTTTGTTAACTCTGAATAACAAACACACTGAGCTTCCATCCCAGAGCCCACACCAAGGGGCCTTCTGTCTGAGTGTCTGTCTGTCTGTCTTTTCCTCATCCTCTCACTGTCCTAGTCAGGTTCATCCCTGGAACCATGCCAGATGAGGTGCCTATTACACCAGGTTACAGGAAGTTAAGACACATGGTTTTCTCTGTGAACAAGCTCATAATCATGTTTATAGGATCCTCAAAGAGCTACAGGTCTAAGTTCCTGGGATGGAAGTAAGGTCGGGCCTAAAGGTCATGAAGGCTTGGGCCCCAAGCATGATTCAGGCCTATTTTAACACTTGTATTTGAAAGATCTCTATATGAAAAGAATATTTCTCCATATAGATGATCTATACAAATGAATTTTGTTAGATGTACAAAAATTCCTGACTCTTAGATGAAGAGCAAATTTAAGAGAGTGAACGCCCTGCAGCCCTCTTGCATGCCCTGTCCTCATGCATGCCCCACCCTCGTGTGTGCCCCGCCCCCGTGAGATCCCTGCCCCCATAAGTGCCCCGCCCCCGTGTGGCTTTGATTTTTCTCTCTAAATCCTGCCTCAGCAATACTGTCCTGGTTTGTAGGCACTTTCTCACGTTAGATGTCTCAGTCAACTTACCAGATCAGTTTGCTGGACTGTAAATGGGATGATGGAATCTCAGGTTCCCAGAAAGCTCTAGTAAGACACATGTGGAGAACACAATGTCACAGAACTCTGATGTAGGAGGGTCTTCTTTCTATGTGTTGCTTTCATTGGTTAAATAAAGAGACTGCCTTGGCCTTTTGATAGGACAGCAGCTTGGATAGGTGGAGTAGACCAAACAGAATGCTGGGAAGAAGGCAGAGGGTGGCAGACAGCATGGCTTTCCTCTCTGAGACGGACGCTGGTTAGACTCATGCCAGTCATCCACAGTCAAGTGGCGATATACATTAATGGAGATGGGTTAAACGAATATGTAGGAGTTAGCCAATAAGAGGTTAGAAATAATGGGCCAGGTAATGTTTAAATGAATACAGTTTCTGTGTTATTATTTCTGGGGCTAAGCTGGCCGCTAGCCATAAGGGAGTTTGGCGGGATGAAAATCAGGCCTGCTTGCCTCATCACTACAGAACTCACATTCAGAATCAGTAGAGAGGGACTTGGAGTGAGGTGCTGGGTTCAAATCTTGGGACTTCACACGGAGAGCAAGTGCTCTGCTGCTAAGTTATAGCTCCAGCTGCCTTTGTCTTTTTCCTCAGTGAGAAAGAGACTTGGAAGAGCCCTTCTTGGAAACAGGCCATGTGAGCAGTCAGTGAGCACACAAGAAGATGCGCAACAGTTTTCTCCGTGAGCGATGTACGGACACTGAGGTGTGACAACACTTCCTCCCAGGGGGACAACTTTTGTTTTCGTTACAAAGGATGTGGATAGGACATGAAGCAATTAGAACGGGAATATAGCAGAGCACAGCTAGTTCGCGAGGCTTCTGAGGCATACCTACTGAAGATGAACATGTGCCTGTGGCAGTTTCATGCATAAGCATGTCCTGGACAGAATGGGTGCATTTGTGCACCGTGAGTGCGCCAGGCAACATAAAGTGAAGTTTGCAGTTACAAAGCCCTGATGTGCTTACCTTATGCTCTACCCGTGTCTTAGCGCCATTTCTGTCGCTGTCATAAATACCCCAACAAAAGCAACTTAGGGAGAAATCGCTTGTTAGCTCACAATTCCAAGTTGTATTTCATCATAGTGAAGAAGTCATGGCAGGAATAGGAAGAACTTGTCTGTGCAGTCACATTCGTGACCCAAGAGACAACACATGCATGCTTGTGGAGAGAGAATGCATCCATGTCCTTGGAGAGAGAATGCATGTATGCCTGTGGAGAAAGAATGCATGCATGCTTGTGGAGAGATAATGCATGCATGTCTTTTGAGAGAGAATGCATGCATGCTTGTGGAAAGAGAATGCATGCATACCCGTGTTCACCTTAGTTGCTACACTTTTACTCAGCCCTGGTCACACCGCCATGGAATGGTGCACCTACTCTCAGAATGCATCTTCTCATATCAGTTAATATAAGCAAGACAAGTCCCCACATTCATGCCTGCCAGTATCCCAGGCTAAGGCCCCACTGCAGAATTTCTCACACACTCCAGTTGCAGGGCCAGAGAAATCGGGCTGAGCTGGCAGCTTTCCCACCTTGGCTAGCTTGTGGTGCCCAAAGGGACCATGTCAATTCTTTAACTAACATGAGAAAAAGAACCTAGTGAGTCTCGGCCCTAGGTGGCATCAAGTTTATCAAAATTTTGTTCTTAACTAAGAATCTTGGTCCTCACCCATTGCATTTTTATTCCCTATCCATGTGAAACCTGAAGAAAACCATCAGCTCTCTTTGAAGCTGTTCACTGCATGAGTTAACCTCCAGTTGTTCCTATCTGCTCCACCACTCCCTGCTCCTCTAGGGTGGTTGGTTGCCATCCTCCGCAGATAAATATCCACACACAATGGTCTATGCAGTTGGCGCTCTCCTCAGAGTCCCTCACTTCTTACACAGCCCAGTTAAAAGAAAGTCAACCCGCATTGTCCAGACAGATTCCCCATTTCACATTCTGTATCTTTTGTCAACTACTATCTTAACTATCCCGAAGTAGGCATACCTTCAACTGATGTGAAAATTAATCAATGTAAAAGCGAAATTAATTGAGATCACAACAGTCACAGGCTGTTACCATTACTATAGGAGTCGCTCCTATCTGAGTCACTTTTAACAATGGTTTAGATATGAGAAACCAGATGAAACAGACTAAATGCTCAGAGAGAATTCTACTTTCTGTCTGGGGCTGGCTGTTTCCACTGTCTGGAGAATACATTGCCACTGCCTCTCTGTGAGCCTGCATAACAACTATACACACCTGTGCAGTAACTGTCCCGCTTCTGGGGTAGCCAGGTACAGGAAGCCTCCTAGTGCCTTATCCATCAGCCAGTCAAGACTGGCAGAAGAGGCAGATGCTGTGGAAAGTCATTCCCCAAAAGGCAAGAGCTGACAGACATTCGTTCATTCTGAGAAGCCCCAAGACGAGCAGCTGGAATCAGGAGTATGTGTGTTCGCTATAATAGTTCTTTCTAGACAAGATACCTGCTAGAACCTGCATAGGTATCATTTGTTACTGTGCTATGTAACCAACCCTTGGGTGGCAAGGAGTTTCTGAAAACCACATCTTATTAAATGCTGTTCACACTGATCTTCAAGATAAGGTGGTATTGTTTAATATGAGCAAATCATACTAATGTGCTCTGAGTGATGAATTGTATTTAAAGGGTGGTGGCACCGTGGTCTTAGGGGACCACTGTTACACAGCACCAGGGCTTGCATTTGTCCCTACCAAATGCTAACAGAGACTTTCTTCTCACAGGCCATTCTGTGCGTTCAGGCCTCCTAAGCTGTGTATACCCTGTGCTCTCTGGATGAAATCTTTCCTGATTCCTTGCCCTAACACATGGCAGACAGTTCGTCACTCACCTTTGAGATCATCAGTTCCTCCCAAAGATTCCAAGTCTCCATGACAACTGCAAGCTGATCCACCTCACCCCCGTTACACTCTGCATACTGAGTCATAGGTTTGTCTCATGGAATCATTCCTTCCCTGGATGATTTTTCGGCCTTTTGTGCCAGACCATCACTTAGGCAAAAAAGATCACCTGTCCACCTTGATCATCCAGGGCTTTCTACAAAGTCTGCCACATGAAAATAACATATTTTTAAATAAATTAATTGACAGGAGAAAATAGGAGGTACGCAAACAGCTTTGGGGGTAATGAGGTTTTTCCATATTGTGCTATAATGTTGGATACATGCCATTCTATTCCTGAAAAGTCACAAAACACAGAATAAATGATAAATAACAGGGGTTGAAATTAGTTTGAGAAATCAGTAGATGGTATCTTCATTTCCCAAATAAATTTTTCTTTAAAAGCCCATTTTATTCCAATTTAATTTTATAGAGTTGAAGAAAAACACAAAGAAAGACATCAACAACAAACACCTTAGTTCTCTGCTTGAAGACGGATGTCTAAACTGGAAATGCCTAGATCACAGCCTGGCTAACTCACGCCCACTGTCTGCCTGCGGTGGCAGCACCTAATCAGCAGATAGGGAAAATAGGTTTCAGAGACATAGAAAACAATTCTAAAAATTAACACAATTCTATTCAATAACATTTGGTTAAATAGGATTTCTCAAGAATAATTTGTCCTGGAAAATCTGTACTACTTGTATTTCCACTGATATTTATTCCAAGCCTGAAATTGCTTACATAATCTAAAATAGTTAGAGGGCTGGGGATGCGTCAGTGATACAGTACCTACTGGGCATGAGTAAGACTCTGGGTTTGAGCCCCAGGACACGGAAAGAGGTTACAGACCCACACGTATTGGTACACAGGAGCACCGCTGCTTCAACCACTTCTGTGGCCTTGTGCAGTATCTTGTCCATCACAGAACAATGCTCAACACTGTGAGTATTTACACAGAGTCAGTAGCTCACCCAAGCCTCAGCCCAAGGCAACACACCACCTTTCAGCCTCCTCTAAGAGTTCTGTGTGCAAGTGGGGTCTCCCCTACTCCTTACACAGCCAGGCCAGGTTTGCATTCAGATCTGAGGGTTACACTGCCCTGCTGTGGGTGATTCGCACATTCTGGGCCCTCATTCATGACCAGCATCTTAGGAGAAGCACAGAACCAGAAACAATATTTTTATTTGCCGTCTTTAACTCTGTGCATCTTCATGCACATGACCCAGCTCTCTCCAAGACAGATGCAACAACCACTGGCTGCTGTTTCTATCACTTGCCCAGATACACAAGAGCAAGCCTTCCCACCATACAACTGGTCAACCACTTAGTTATTTTACTCCCTCACCTCCATGTTATGCCAAGTCATAAATTCTTATTTTTAAAACTCTTCTGTGTTCCTTCTGTCATGTTCCAGCATTCCTGAAACATTCTGAAATGACAGAAGAGCAGCAATCCTCCCTGAATCGAGGTCCTCTTTATCAGAAAATACTCAGTTGTATTGTGTGGTGGACAGGAATACTGCATCATGTCAAACCCAGGAGGCTCAACTGTTAACCCAGGTCCACCATCAGGGGGCAGAAATGAACCAGACCACCTGTGAAGGGTTTCTTTTTTTCTTTACCTTTACAGCATTTCATCAGCATGGCAAGTGATTACTGCGGGCCTTGCTATCTGCTCTAACCGTGCCTGTTTCCGTGCAATGTCCCTGATTATTTGGATTTTGACGTTCACTTATGCCCACATGTGGGTGTTGGGCAGTCAGCTTCTGTCAGTTAATTTCAGAGGCTTGACTTCCATTCAAAAGTATTTATTCTCTATGTCTGTAAGCCAGGGTTCTTTCCTAGCAGTGAGGACAGACCAGAAGACAAAGCATACAAGACCTCTCTTCAGCCAGCACATCTTTAACCATACACTCTTCTGCTTCCAATATTACTCTATCTGCAGGGTCCTTCCTAGACCTTCCCTGAAGCCACACATTTTCCATCTAAATTCTCCCCTGAATATTTCCTATTGTTGTAGGAAGGAGAAATCAGCCTTAACTTAATTCTAGTAAGGGTTCGGGTGTTCACAATATATACTGAAAATAAATGGAATTTTTGTATGCCTTATATTCTGCATTTCCAGATTGTGTGTCTATCTTGTGCCAGCAACATTTCAGTTTAGCCATCGTAAGCAGCTATCAGGAGTCTCTACTTGGAGGTAGATTTCAGAAGGTATGATGGGATTACTACTTTAAAATCATCAGATATCACTGTATCAGTCTGTGATGGCTATCAGTTGTCAACTTGACTATATCTGGAATTAACTAAAACCCCCCAAATGGATGGTCACATCATTGAGGTATTTTTGCTTTATTTAAAGTAGGAGATCCACTTCTGATCCAGATCTTTAAGCTGGGAGACATCACTTTAATCCAGCTCTTTAAATCTGGACCAAACCCTCTGTTGGAAGCCTATATAAGGGCGTGGAAGCCTATATAAGGGCGTGGAAGCCTATATAAGGGCGTGGAGGACGGAAGCTTTTGCTCTTTGCCTGCTTGCACTCACCTCTCTAGCGAGTTTGTTTCCTCACTGGCGGTAGAGCCTACTTCTTCCAGTTGCAGTGTATACTAAGACTACATGAGACATCCAACCTTGTGGACTGAGCAACTACTGGACTCTTGGACCTACTATTTATGTGCAGCCTTTGTTGGATTGGAAGGACCAGAGCCTGTAAATCATACTAATAAATTGTGTGTATATGTGTGTTTGTGTGTATGTGTGTGTGTGAGAGAGAGAGGGGGGGATAATTCTACAAAGTCTGTTATTCTAGAGAACACTGACCAATACACCATCTGTATCCAACAAGCTAGTGGCCCCTTCCTAATTTACAGACTAGAAGTTTCTCCTGTTGTTTGCTCATTTCTGTCCTCTCCCACACAGCTACTGTTGGAAACACTCGATCTAGGGTATAAATGTGGAGAGAAGGAATACAGGTACACCATGAGGTACCAGTAACCCAGGGTGCCCCTCATTCATTGCTGTGACCCGGGCATCACAACTCACACCTTTGGGAAGCAGTGCATCCTTGCAGCTGAACAGCTGCTAAAGCCCAGCTTGGTGCTATTTTAAATGGACATAAACATGGAAACAATCAAAGTGTCCATCTGTGGCAGAATACACAATTGTGGCTTCATGCAGTGGAAGACAATATAAAAAAGGCAAGCGACAAGCTACACCAATTCAAAAATATACCAACACCGCACCGAGTAAAAGAAACCAGACTCAAAATAATCCATAGTACAGAGATTCCACCATAATTAATCTACCATAAGGCTTACAGTAACAGCCAAGAAAACAGAAGCGTTACATAATATGAAAGCTAATGTAAGCAGGAGGCAATGTTCACTGACTCTCTATTTGACTGCTGATTCAGAAATCCTTAGACTAACATTTTAAGTAGTTGTGTTAAAATAGCATTGGTCATTTGAAGCTCATATTCTCTGCCACACATTACCCATTAACTCTAACATTAAAAAGAAATACAAAGAGAAACATTCTGGGTATGTAGTCAAGTGGAATATCCTTGGAATATATGCCGTCCTCTGAGAGAGTTTAACAAAGTTCTACATCTGAAATAAAAAAGTTTTCATAACTTTCTAGGAACAAGGGAAAGGGACTGTCAACAGAACACCATCAGCAGCAGCTGGGGACTTCCGGGTCCCCAGAGCACCCACATACACAGTACCGCCCAGTAGGACAGAACTTCAGTAGGGCCTAACTGATGTGTTATCAGCTGCATGGTGTTTACAAATCAGTCTGTTTTAGATATTGCACGTATAAAGTTGCCATGATCACCACCAGATGAGCAGAAGAGGAACTTGTCTCGGAGCATCCCAGCAATGCTGTCCTGACTCTCCGACAGCACTTCACTCCTCACTGCCCTGGTCTTCCTTGTCCCCATGCTGCCTTGGACTGTGGCATTCTGCACAACTGCTGACGTGGGTGGGAGGAGACTTGCTCTGAAGCCCTTTTCTGTGATGGATCTGCACACACACGTGCACACACACACACACACACACACACACCACACAACACTGACTTAGATGCTCCACAATTTTTTATACTGTGCTCTTGTTATTATAGCACCTTAGTCTTCAAATGTTTGGGGATTTCCCAGAGTTCTATGATCTGTCATTTAGTTCAGCTGTGATTACAAGACTTGAATAGTTTTAAATTTACTGATAACCTGTATCATGCATGGCCCAACATACAATCAGTCCTGATGAATGTTCCCTGTTTACTAAAAATAATACCTTTTAAAACTGTTGTCAGCTCGAATATTCTATAGATGTCCCTAGATCAAGTTGATTGGTGGGACAGTGCATCTTGTGTTTAATAAGCTTCATCTCTTTGTTCTACCAAATATTGAGAGGGCAATCATTGCTTCCTGTTGTTCACTACATGCTGCCAGCACTTTGGTTTTGTGTATCCTGAAGTTCTACTATTAGAGACACCAACATTAAGCCCTGGGGCAGCCTTTTGACTGCACATCTTTCCCTGAAAGAAAGCCTTCATTCCCTGTCTAATAATTTTTCCTCTGGAAATCTGCTTTGCCCAATGGTAGCAGGCATGTAGCCTGGAGGCATGTCAAAACGTGTATGCTTTTGTTGTATGATTGGGCATCTCTTGGGTAGATTCCCAATAGTGGAATTGCTGGGTCCTGGGGTAGGTTGATCCCGAATTTCCTGAGAAACCGCCACACTGCTTTCCAAAGTGGTTGCACAAGTTTGCATTCCCACCAGCAATGGATGAGTGTACCCCTTACCCCACAACCTCTCCAGCAAAGGTTATTATTGGTGTTTTGGATTTTAGCCAATCTGACAGGTGTAAGATGATATCTCAAAGTTGTTTTGATTTGCATTTCCCCTGATAGCTAGGGAGGTTGAGCATGACCTTAAGTGTCTTTGGCCATTCGAACTTCTTCTGTTGAGAATTCTCTGTTCAGTTCAGCGCCCCATTTTTTAATTGGGTTTAATTGGCATTTACCGTCTAGTCTCTTGAGTTCCTTATATATTTTAGAGATCAGACCTTTGTCAGTTTGCAGGGTTGGTGAAGATCTTTTCCCAGTCAGTAGGCTGCCTTTGTCTCTAGTGACAATGTGTCCTTTGCTTTACAGAAGCTGCTCAACTTCAGGAGGTCCCATTTATTCAATGTTGCCCTTAAGGTCTGTGCAGCTGGGGTTATAGCGTAGGAAACGGTTTCCCTGTGCCCATTTGTTGTAGAAGTACTCTTCCCACTTTCTCCTCTATCAAGCTCAATGTGTTCAAATTAATATTGAGGTCTTTAATCCATTTGACTTGAGTTTTGTGCATGGTGATAGATATGGATCTACTTTCATTCTTCTACAGGTTGACATCCAGTTATGCCAGCACCATTTGTTGAAGATGCTTTTCTTTCTTCCATTGTGTACTTTTGGCATCCTTTATCAAAAATCAGGTTGTTCATAGTTTGTGGTTTAAGATCCGGGTCTTCTATATGATTCCATTGGTCAACTTCTCTGTTTTTATGCCAATACCAAGCTGTTTTCAATACTGTAGCTTTGTAATAGAGTTGTGAAGTCAGGGATGGTAATGCCTCCAGAAGAACCTTTATTGTTATAAGATTTTTTTGGCTATCCTGGGTTTCTTTTTTTTCCATATAAAGTTGATTATTGTCCTCTCAATCTCTGTGAAGAATTTTAATGGGACCTTGATTGGGATTGCATTGAATCTATAGATGCTTTGGTAGAATTGCCATTTTTACTATGTTGATCCTCCCAATCCACGAGCAGGGGAGATCCGCCTCATCTATGTTCATAGCAGCATTATTTGTAATAGCCAGATCCTGGAAACAACCTAGATGCCTTCAGTGGAAGAATGGATGAAGAAACTGTGGAATATATACATGCTAGAATACTACTCAGCGGTAAAAAACAATGACATCTTGAATTTTTGCAGGCATAATGGATGGAAATAGAAAACACTATTCTGAGTGAGGTAACCCAGACCCAAAAAGATGAATAGGGGATGTACTCACTCATAATCGGTTTCTAGCCATAATTAAAGGACATTGAGCCTATAAATTTGGGATCCTTGAGAAGATAATAAGAAGGTGAACTCCCAAAAAAAAGATATAGTATCCTCCTGGATATTGGAAGTAGACACAATCGCCAGGCAAAATTGGGAACTTGAGGGTTGAGCAAGACTGGGCCAAGGAGATGGGGAGAGAAAAGTGTGAAGGGA
>NC_052057.2:45564614-45571706 GCF_903992535.2 Arvicola amphibius
GGAAATGCAAATCAACAACAACTTTGAGATACCATCTTTCACCTGTCAGAGTGGCTAAAATCAAAAACACCAATGATTAGCCATTTGCTGGAGAGGTTGTGGAAGTAAGGGGTACACTCATCTATTGCTAGTGGGAATGCACACTTGTGCAACCACTTTGGAAAGCAGTGTGGCCAGTTCTCAGGAAATCGTGATCAAACCTACCCAGGACCCGCAATTCCACTCTATCATATTACAAAAGCATTTGTTCAGCTATGTTCATAGCAGCATTATTTGTAATAGCCAGAACCTGGAAACAACCTAGATGCCCTTCAGTGGAAGGACTGGATGAAGGAATTTGTGGAATATACATATATATATAACATATATATATATATATATATATATTAGAGTACTACTAAGAGGTTAAAACACAATGACCATCTTAATTTTTGCATGCAAATGGATGCAAATAGAAAACACCATCCTGAGTGAGTAACCCAGGCCTAAAAAGATGAACATGGGATGTATCATTCATAATTGGTTTCTAGCCATAAATAAAGGACATCGAGCCTATAATTCGTGATCCTAGAGAAGCTATAATAAGAAGGTGAATCCAAAGAAAAACATATAGTTACCCTCTTGGATATTGGAAGTAGACAAGATTGCTGGGGAAAAATTGGGAACTTGGGGGTGGGGTGGGATGGGGTAAGGGGAGATGGGGAGAGAAAAGTATGAAAGGGGAGGATGGGGAGAGCTTGGGGGAATGGGATGGTTGGGATGTAGGAAGGATGGATGTGGGAACGGGGAATATATCTTAATTAAGGGAGCCATTTTAGGGTTGGCAGAGACTTGACTCTAGAGGGGTTCCCAGGTTCCAGGGAGATGCCCCCAGCTAGTTCCTTGTGCAACTGAAGAGAGGGAGCCGGAAATGGCCAGATCCTATAGCCTACTAATGAATATCTTGCATATCACCATAGAACCTTCATCTGGCGATGGATGGAGATAGAGACAGAGCCCCACATTGGCACCACTGACCTCCCAAGGTCCAAATGAGGAGCAAAAGGAGGGAGATCATGAGCAAGGAAGTCAGGACCACGAGGGGTACCCACCCACCGAGATGGTGGGGCTGATCTAATCGGAGCTTACCGAGGCCAGTGGACTGGGACAGAAAAAGCACGGGATAAAACCGGACTCCCTGAACATGGCGGACAATGAGGGCAGCTGAGAAGCCAAGGACAGTGGCACTGGATTTTGATCCTACTACATACACTGGCTTTGGGAGGGTGGCTAGCCTGTTTGGATGCTCACCTTCCTAGACCTGGATGGAGGGGGAGGACCTTGGAATTCCCACAGGGTAAGGAACCCTTACAGCTCTTCGGACAGGAGAGGGAGGGGGAGTGGAGTGGGGAGGTAAATGGGAGGTGGTGAGGAGGCAGAAATTTTTATATAATATAATAATATATAATAATAATATAAACAATGAAGCACTGATACATTCTATGATTACCTGAAATAAAGTCTTCAAAATGCACTTTTTATACTGAGGGTTTAATTTGCCCAGTCAAAATGCAGAGTTTCTATTATCATAGAGAGAAGCAGCAGAATGGTTCATGGGAATCACCTACTGGTTTCTGGCTCTTCAACAGTGTTTCATCAGACTCAGCTCCTGAGAGGCCTGAAATTTTCAACATTGCTAATGCTTTGTTCAAGGACATAGTTCCATTCTATGTTTTGTAGTGGGATTTATGTGGTGATGGCCTTGCATGAAGGCTGTTATGGTAGTCACTTGACTACTACAAAAATAGTAACTATGTCTTTGCAGCTGAACTGATGTGAATTTCAAGACATAGTCTTTCTTAATTCACTGATACCGATTACCAAATATGTAAAAAGCAGTGGCTCGGGCTCTCTGTTTGAAATTCTGCAATGGGAAGAGCTTAGATATCCTGAGTTAAGCTGAGTACATCAGTATGTGCCAGACGCTTGGCAGATGCTGGAAATGGTGTAGTAAAATACAGCGCAATCCTCTGTAAAGAATTTTAGAGTCCGCTAAAGACATAGGCCCTACACATCTTTCTGTATTCTGTATAAGGTAGTAAGCATTGCTGGTTACCAGTTAGGTAGGCTTAATTTAGTCAGGAAGGATAAGGAGAGTCTGGAGACGGTAGACACCTGACGTAAGTCTTCAGAACCCACTGGCAGATTGCCCATGTACCAGCAAGGAATTATAGGTGTGTCCAGGAAGAGGCTGAACAAAAGGTGAATGCTTGTCATCTTGAAAAGGTTAAGTGTTTACACACATACCCACACACTCAAGAAACACCATGTCTCTGGACTTTTAAAATTAGAAAATGTCTCTTTTTAAAACATAGCGGTTTAGGGTTTTATTTAGTGGTGAGTAACAAAACTAATGTTTGTGAATCTAATTCCCAGGGAATATGTAAACAGTATAATAAAGGTTGAGTTGAAATCCCAAGTGTTAGAAATATAAATAGATCAGAATAAAAACAATAAAAAGTTTGTTCAAAATAGAACTCGGAAATGGAAGAATGCTGTACTTTACAGAAACTGAGAGCTCAAACTAAGAGCCTTTTAATGATTGAGTGTAGTTCTGATCTTGAAAGGAAAAAGTTCTTTGGGTGTTAGGAGGTTGGGGTGCCTTCGAGGAGCTACAATATGACCGTAGAACTTTTAAGCACAGAGGTTTCTTGATTCTTCTAGGTTTATGTGTGGATCTATGACCCAGTTCACATTAAAACATTTGTCATAGGATTAATTCTTGGGGTAAGTAGGCAGATATAAGTAGCTTTTCAGTGTAATCTAGAGTTTAGAGGGCAAAGTGTAGCACCCCAAAGGTAAATATTTCTAAATTTAATACAAAGTAAGAACTGTTTAAGAAGATACTTTACATAAAATGAGATAAGTAATAAACTAAAATTGTTTGCAACAACTAAAACAAATATTGTTAAGAGATTAACATGGTAGAGCAGCCTGGTTAAATAGAGACAGGTGTAGCCACACATAGGAGGAAACACAGGACCAGTCTTTTGAGTAAGACTCAGTTTTAACAGTGAAGTAGAGGACTAAGGTTACAAAAGGTATCAGTGAAGGTGCGAGGGAGGGAGGACACACTCCAACAATTGATGGTGTGTGTGTGTGTGTGTGTGTGTGTGTGTGTGTGTACACATCAGGCAGTTTGACAATACTTTTCAAATTGTAGGTGTCAATACCTTGACCCTGTAAGTTGTTGTACTCTTTTAGGGATCATGCCATCTGCAAAAACTGAGACTTGGATGTCTAACTTCGAATCTCCATCCTTTTATTTCTTTTTCTTGTCTTATTGTTTTAGATAAGACTTTGAGCGCACTCAACACTCTTAGTACCTAAAAATGACAATCCTCCTCGGTGCTCACCAAGTGTGTTGGGGTTGTGGGAGCAACCTCAGCACTCAGATCTGTAAGGTAGAGGATCTGTCTTTGTATTATCAAAGGTTCCTGAGTATTTGTCAAGCTGCTGCCAATATTGGGGTATTCATCATCTGTTCTTGGAGATGTACTTTCAATTCAATTGGCAGTTAGTCCACATATCTTGTAGATTTTTGTCTTATGAATACACACATTGAAGTGGTATGCAGTCATCAGTGTGTGTTGCCTCTCTCTGTGCCAATGATTGCCTTGTTTTAAGGGTCGCTCTCCAAATAATGATATATGTGTCCTGACTTCTTTTGATTAGTGTTTTCCTAGAATGTCTTTCCCACACTTTTACTTCTAACATAAATTATCACTATAGTTTTAAGTGAGCTTCTCTCTCTTTTTTTGAAACAAAGTTTTCATTTATTAAATAAAATGTGTATACACACTCAGAGAACAAAGTGTGGATGTAAGGGAAGTACAGCTTAAGTGCTTTGGTGGTAGTTTCTGTTGTTTGTTTTGGGGGAAGATGGGAAGTTGGGGAGGGACTTAGAGGAAAAAGAAGAAGAGGGAGGAGAAACTGTGGTTGACATGTAAAAACATAATTTATCCATAATAAATGGATAAGTAGTTTCTGATACATAGCACACCTTTGGGTCATGGCTGTTTTATTTTTTTTTTTACTACAACCTGTGAACCCCTGTCTTTTGCTAATACATTTACAGTTACTGTAATAGGGGACTTAGTGATGGAGCACATGAGCCTGTGGACACATTTCACATTGGTACCACAACACCCTTCATAAAACTATAAAGTTCAGACCCCGCACTCAGAACTGATTGCACTCTTTTTTCAAAATCTTTGAAGGGAAATTACATTTTAAAAAGTAACTTAATCCCTTCTGGACAAGCATGCCTACCCAATTTCTAAACATTTCTTCCTCTGTTAGTGAAGAATAACATGAAACAGGTATGAGGTGTGTAGACGATTATTCTATACTCCTGCATAGGGATCCATCCCCTCCTTAGCCCTGTTGGCAACTAAGTTATGGAAGTCAGAATTTAAACAGGGTCAATAGAGCTGCCTTCCTTCTCGAGGCTCTAGGAGAGAAGTCATTCCCATACCTGTTTCATTTTCTAGAAGTTGTCTACATTCACCTTGGTTTGTGGCCCAGCATTACCCCATCTTCTGACACAACTTTCACATCTCCTTGTCTGCTTCTGGTCACCCTCTCATGGGGGTATTTGTTAGTTACTCTCTGCAAGATCCAGGGCAACTTCCTCGCCGCTAGTCCTTAACTTATTCGTATTGATAAAGACTCTTTTACAACAGAAGACAGCATAGTCACAGGCTGTAGCAACTGGAAAGTCTTTCAAGAATCATTATCATTGCGAGTCAGAGCCAGGAGGAATCTCTGTGGGTTTGAGGCCAGCCTGGTCTACAGTGTGTGTTCCGGGACAGCCAGAGCCACACAGAGAAACTCTGTCTTAAAAACAAAAACAAAAACAAAAACCCATCAGCACACCCACTTAACATTTCACAGTGACGCTGCAAAGTGGCCAGCTTTTTCCAAGCAATATGTAAATTTAGGGCAGCATTAGTCAAATTACCAGGTAAATGTGTAAAAAAGTTGAAAATGTTAGTTTTAATCAACAGAAAAATAAAGCTCCTCTCATATAACTAAATCAGCTCTGGGAAAGATGCCCAAATGAGTGCAATATTTAGAAGAGTTGAAGATTTTTGCAATAAACACTAGGATGGGATTAGGCAGTGAGATAGCACTTCATATCAGACACCTAGAAAAGTTGGGCAGAAGAAAGTCACATCATAAATCTATGATGAAATAAATTCACTTTCTGCACACACACACACACACACGTTCTATCAATCCTGTTCTCTAGAGAACCCTGACTAATGCACAGCCCAAGAAAGAGGGTTGTGCTGCAGCCAGCAAAGCTAAAGGGGTGGGGCTGTCTAAGTCAGCCCTTTGACGTTAGACACAGCTACAGGATTTGGAGTTTGGGGGTTTTGGTCTTGCTTTGATCCAGTATTTCCTCCTCACGTCCTCTATTATTTTACCATGCGTTTTGGAAGGGTAATGTATAACTGTGCAATTGTATATCAGAAGTATGTAGTTTGATTTTTTTACAGGGGGATTACAGTTAAGAGAGTACTGTGACATTGTTCAGACTGAAAGACTAGGGGGACTTTTGGAGTTGAACTAAATGCATTTTTTTCATTCTGATATGTTGGCCACAAGCCAACAGGAACAGGTATGGAATGTGGCTGTCTGAATGAGAATGACTCTCATAGTTGACCCCCAGTTCATAGAACTATGTGGGAAGGATTGGGAGGTGTGGCATTGTTGGAAGAGGCGTGACTGTCAGCTCTCTTTCTGCCTCAGTGTTTCAAGATGTGAGCTCTCAACTGTTGCTCCCGCATCATGCCTGTTTCCTGCTGCCGTGCTCCCTGCCATGACCATCATGGACTCATCCTCTGAAACTGTCAGTCCCGTTTAGAGCTTTCTTCCGGAAGTTTGTCTTGGGCATAGTGTCTCCTCACAGCAATAGAAAAAATAGAAAAGTAACAAAGACAAGATGCAATCTCATTTTTTTTTTTTGATACAGCGTTTCTCTGTATCTTGGATCCTGTCCTGGATTTACAGATCAACTGACCTATAGAAACATTCCAGTGCCTTCCACATAAAACAGCACAGAACAGAATCATCATTGGGTAGGAAGGACTAGACAAATCAAAACATAATTTATGTTCTAAGTTGTGGGCTAATTGGTGAGAAGTCCTTAATTTTCCTGCTCCCTGACAGCACATAACCAAATTACAGACCACAGTGGGAAGGAAAGAAATGACTGCCTTCAGAGTAGAATTGAATGGTTAAAAAATAAAATAAAAGAGACCTTTAACTATCTTACTTTACAAAAGGATCAGGCATCAAGCTGCTGCAATTCACCTTAATTACATATCAATCATTATATTGGACATATGAAATCGAGACTTCGAGGATTTTGAAATACTGTGTTTACAGTGTAAAAGTGAAAAAGCAGAACACCATATTGCATGATGCTTGGGGCCAGAGGAAAATGGGTAAGTCAACATACACGCATCAGGTGTACCACATTAAGTGGGAATAAAACGAACTACAGAAAATTAAAATGGTTAACAGACCTGAGGGCAGAATTCAACTTTACTGCTCTATATCTTGTCTGTATTCCCCAACTTTCTACAGCTACAACGGTCTAAAATTCCCACAGTTGTCATGGGAACCTTGCATCTAAGCGCTATCAATTTGACCACTCTCTCTGGTCTTGAAGGCTCTAAAATAATAAGTCACCTAGTAAAACAAAGCGCCAGACTTGAAGTGGCCTGCAGTTTTCCTTCATCCCAAATCAGCCTTGCTCTTTTCCAATCTTAACTGCCCTGGGCTCTTCCTGCCTTCTGGATTCTGAAGATGACTTCTGAGCAGGCTCCTAGGGAGTGGAAAACATATCCCAAGCTTTGGGAAGGCAGGGCGGTGTAACCAACCCCTCACACGGAGAAAGCGCTGGTGACTGAGAGGTCCCAACCATGCATCAGCTAAATGCGCTTCTAGCTGACTCCGCCGCTGTCTTCATCTTCTACGTGGAACCTCACGGAACTGAGAGAGGCGCGCAGCGGGGCTCGCTGGGGCAGGAAGCGCCACAAG
>NC_052057.2:45888539-45986801 GCF_903992535.2 Arvicola amphibius
TCTTTTACATTCTTTACCTTCTTCGTTACTGTTCTTGATCTTCGTCTTTACCTTCCTTGACTTCGTCTTTGCCTTCTTGACCTTCTTTACCTTTGTGACTCCTTTTTTTGCCATCTTCTTTACCGTCTTTGACTTTTCCATTACTGTTCTTCACCTTCTTCTTTACCTTCTTTGACTTTTTTTTCCATTTTTCCCTTCTTTTTACCTTCTTTGACTTCTTCTTTCAATTTTTTTACCTTCTTTTTTACCTTCTTGGACTTCTTCTTTACCTTCTTTAACTTATTTTTACCTACTTTACATTCTTCTTTACCTCTTTACCTTCTTTTTATCTTCTTTACTTTCTTCTTTAACTTCTTTACCTTCTTCTTTATCTTCCTGACTTCTTCCATACCTTCTCAAACTTGTTCTTTATCTTCTTTACCTTCTTCTTTATCTTACTTGACTTCTTCCATACCTTCTTTAACTTGTTCTTTATCTTCTTTACTTTCTTCTTTACCTTCTTGTACCTATTCTTTACCTTCTATTTTACCCTCTTTTACCTTCTTCTTTCCCTTCTTGTACTTCTTCTTTACTTTCTTTTCATTCTTTTTACCTTTTATTACCTTTTTTCGTTATTTACCATCTTCTTTACCTTCTTTGACTTCTATTTTCCTTTTTTATCTCCTTCTTTACCTTCTTTGACTTCTTCTTTACCATCTGTACCTTCTTTTTAACCTTCTTTACCTTCTTTGACTTCGTTACCTTCTTTGACATGTTCTTTACCTTCTTTACCTTCTATTTTACTTTCTTTACCTTCTATATTACCTTCTTTGATTTCTTCTTTAACTTCTTTACATTTTTACTTCTTTACCTTCTTCTATAAATTCTTTGACTTCTTTACTTTCTTTACCTTCTTGTTTACCTTCTTTTCCTTCTTCTTTACATTCTTTACCTTCTTTACCTTCTTCTTTACCTTCTTTAAATACTTCTTTACCTACTTTACCACCTTCTTTACCTTTTTTACCTTCTTTTTACCTTCTTTGAATCTCCTTTACATTCTATACCTTCCCCTATCCTTTCTTGGACTTCTTTACCTTCTTTAAATTCTTTTTACCTTCTTTACTTGCTTCTTTACCTTCTTATTTACCTTCTTTACTTTCTTCTTTCCCTTCTTGGTCTTCTTCTTTACTTTCTTTACATTTTTTTAACCTTTTCACCTTGTTTTTACCTTCTTAACCTTCTTCTTTACCTTCAACTTCTTCTATACCTTCTTTCACTTCTTCTTTACCTTCTTTATCTTTTTCTTTACACTGTTTACCTTTTTCTTTAATTTCTATAACTCTTTCTCTTTCTTCCTTGACTTCTTCTATACCTTCTTTAACTTGTTCTTTTTCCTCTTTACCTTCTTATTTACCTTCTTTAACTTCTTTACCTTCCTTTACTTCTTTACCTTCTTTACCGTCTTCTTTACCTTCTTTATCTTCTTCTTTCCCTTCTTGGATTTCTTCTTTACTTTCTTTACATTCTTTTTACCTTTTTACCTTGTTTTTACCTTATTTACCTTCTTCTTTACCTTGTTAGACTTCTATTTTCTTTTTTTACCTTCTTCTTTGCCTTCTTTGACTTCTTTACCATCTGTACCTTCTTTTTAACCTTCTTTACCTTCTTCTTTACCTCCTTAGACTTCTTTACTTCTTTGACCTGTTCTTTGCCTTTTTTACCTTCTATTTTACCTTCTTTCTCTTCTACATTACGTTCTTTGATTTCTTCCTTAACTTCTTTACATTTTTAATTCTTTAACTTATTCTATAACTTCTTTGATTTCTTTACTTTCTTTCCTTCTTGTTTACCTACTTCACCTTCTACTTTACCTTTTTTACCTTCTTCTTTACCTTCTTTTCCTACTTTTTTACCTTCTTTACATTCTTCTTACCTTCTTAACTTTCTTCTTAACTTCTTTACCTTCTTCTTTACCTTCTTTACCTTCTATTTTACCTTCTTTACCTTCTCAATTACCTTCTTTGATATGTTCCTTTACTTCTTTACATTTTTCCTTCTTTACCTTCTATAACTTCTTTGACTCTTACTTCTTTACCATCTTACGTTCGTTAGCTTCTTCTTTACCTTCTTTGATTTCTCCTCTACATTCTTTACCTTCTTCTTCCCTTCTTGGACTTCTTCTTTACCTTCTTTACCTTCTTTTTACCTTCTTTACCGTCTTCTTTACCTTCTTCTTTAACTTCTTTACCTTCTTCTTTACCTTCTTTCACTTCTTCTTTACCATCTGTACCTTATTTTTAACCTTCTTTACCTTCTTCTTTACCTTCTTTGACTTCTTTACCTTCCTTCACATCTTTACCTTCTTTACGTTCTTCTTTACCTTCCTTGACAATTTATATACCTTCTTTATCTCCTTCTTTACCTTTTTTGACTTCTCTTTTACAGTTCTTTACCTTCTTCGTTACTGTTCTTCATCTTCTTCTTTACCTTCCTTGACTTCTTCTTTGCCTTCTTGACCTTCTTTACATTTTTGACTCCTTTTTAGCCATCTTCTTTACCGTCTTTGACTTTTTCATTACTGTTCTTCACCTTCTTCTTTACCTTCTTTGACTTCATTTTTCCCTTCTTTTACCTTCTTTGACTTCTTCTTTCAATTTTTTACCTTCTTTTTACCTTCTTGGACTTCTTCTTTACCTTCTTTAACTTATTTTTACCTCCTTTACCTTCTTTTACCTCTTTACCTTCTTTTTATCTTCTTTACTTTCTTCTTTAACTTCTTTACCTTCTTCTTTATCTTCCTGACTTCTTCCATACCTTCTCAAACTTGTTCTTTATCTTCTTTACCTTCTTCTTTATCTTACTTGACTTCTTCCATACCTTCTTTAACTTGTTCTTTATCTTCTTTACATTCTTCTTTACCTTCTTGTACCTATTCTTTACCTTCTATTTTACCCTCTTTTCCTTCTTCTTTCCCTTCTTGTACTTCTTCTTTACTTTCTTTTCATTCTTTTACCTTTTATTACCTTCTTTCGTTATTTACCATCTTCTTTACCTTCTTTGACTTCTATTTTCGTTTTTTATCTCCTTCTTTACCTTCTTTGACTTCTTCTTTGCATTCTTTACCTTCTTTTTACCTTCTTTACCTTCTTCTTTACCTTCTTTACCTTCTTCTTTACCATCTGTACCTTATTTTTAACCTTCTTTACCTTCTTCTTTACCTTCTTTGACTTCTTTAACTTCCTTCATGTCTTTACCTTCTTTACGTTCTTCTTTACCTTCCTTGACAAATTTTATTCCTTCTTTCTCCTTCTTTACCTTTTTTGACTTCTCTTTTACATTCTTTACCTTCTTCGTTACTGTTCTTGATCTCCGTCTTTACCTTCCTTGACTTCGTTTTTGCCTTCTTGACCTTCTTTACCTTTGTGACTCCTTTTTTTGCCATCTTCTTTACCGTCTTTGACTTTTTCATTACTGTTCTTCACCTTCTTCTTTACCCGAAGTTGCTAAAGAAATAAGTACACTTTTAAAAGAAAGAGGTTCAAGTTCAAAGTAAAGCATTTAGAGAGAAGTGATTATCTTCCAAGCACAGCATGCAGACAGAAAGGCAAAACTCAATGCCCTTCTAATACTGCTTTACAATGTTAGAAACAAGTGCTTCTCATTTGCCAGAAACGCATATGCGTTTCTGTCTTAAGCTTCTAAAGAAATAAGTTCACTTTAAAAAGAAAGGGCTTATTTTTTCAAAGTACAGCAATTAGACAGAAATGCAAAGCTCCCTTCACTTCAAACCACGCTTTGCAATGTTAGAAGCAAGTGCTTCCCATTTGCGACAAACATATGCTTTTATCAGGAAAGCGTCAATAGAATTATGTACGCTTTCAAGAGACAGTGCTTATCTTTCAAAGTACAGCATTTAGACAGAAATGCAAAACTCCGTTCCCCTCTAACAATGCTTTGCACTGTTAGGAGCAAGTGCTTCTCTTTTGAGAGAAATATATGTATGTTTCTATCTGAAGCTTCTCAAGAAGTAAGTACACTTTCAAAAGAAAGTGCTCATCTTTCATAGAACAGCATTTAGAAAGAAATGAAACAGTCCATTCAGTACTAGCAATGCTTTCCAATCTTTGAAGCAAGTGATTCTCATTTGCGAGAAACACATATGTGTTTCGCAGGAAAACTTCTAAAAAATTATGTACACTTTCAAAAGAAAGTGCTTATCTTTCAAAGGACAGCATTTGGACAGAAATGCCACACACCATTCCATTCTAACAACACTTTAAACTGTTAGAAGCAAGTGTTTCTCTTTTCACAGAAACGCATGGGTGCTTAATGTGAAGCTTCCAAAGAAATAAGTACACTTTCAAAAAATGTGTCCATCTTTCAAAGTACAGCATTTTGACAGAAATGCAATGCTCTCTTCATGTCTCACAATGCTTTGCACTCTTTCAAACTAATCCATCCCTTTTGTGAGAAACAAGTGAAAAACTTATCTTTCAAAGAGCAGCATTTAGAAAGAAATGCAATACTCCCTTCACTTCTAGCAATGCTTAACGCTGTGAAAAGCAAATGCTTCTCTTCTGAGAGAAACTCCTATGCGTTTCTCAGGAAAGCTTCAACAGAACTACGTACACATTCAAAAGAAAATGCTTATCTTTCAAAGGACAGCATTCTCTTCAACAGTGCTTTACAATTTTTGGAGCAAGAGCTTTCTTTTTGAGAGAAACGCCAATGGGTTTCACAGGAACGTGCCTTAAAAAATGTACACTTTCAAAAGAAAGTGCTTATCTCTAAAAGGACAGCATTTGGACAGAAATGCCACACACCATTCCATTCTAACAATGAATTACACTGTTAGAAGCAAGTGCTTGTCTTATGATAAAAACGCATGTGCGTTTCTTTCTCAAGCTTCTAAAGAAATAAGTATATTTACAAAAGACAGAGCTTATCTTTCAAAATACAGGATTTTATACAGAAATGCAACACAAGTTTCCTTCTTAAAATGTTTTGCAGTGTCAGAAGCCAGTGTTTCTCTTTTGAGAGAAACGTATGTACGTTTCTACCTGAAGCTTCTCAAGAAATGAGTACACTTTCAAAAGAAAGTGCTTATCGTTCATGGAATAGAATTTAGAAAGAAATGCAACAGTCTTTTCAGTACTAACAATGCTTTCCAATCTTTGAAGCAAGTGATTCTCATTTGTGAGAAACATATGCGTTTCACAGGAAGGCGTCTAAAAAATTATGGACATTTTCAAAAGAAAGTGTTTATCTTTAAAAGTACAAAATTTGACAGAAATGCAACACACCTTTTACTTCTAAAAATGCTTTACAGTGTTAGAAAGAAGGATTTCTCTTTTGAGAGTAACATATGTGCATTTGATCCGAAGTTGCTAAAGAAATAAGTACACTTTTATAAGAAAGAGCTTCAAGTTCAATGTAAAGCACTTAGAGAGAAGTGATTATCTGTCAAAGCACAGCATGCAGACAGAAAGGCAAAACTCAATGCCCTTCTAATACTGCTTTATGATGTTAGAAACAAGTGCTTCTCCTTTGCCAGAAACGCATATGCGTTTCTGTCTTAAGCTTCTAAAGAAATAAGTTCACTTTACAAAGAAAGGGCTTATTTTTTCAAAGTACAGCAATTAGACAGAAATGCAAAGCTCCCTTCACTTCAAACCATGCTTTGCAATGTTAGAAGCAAGTGCTTCCCATTTGCGACAAACATATGCTTTTATCAGGAAAGCGTCAATAGAATTATGTACGCTTTCAAGAGACAGTGCTTATCTTTCAAAGTACAGCATTTAGACAGAAATGCAAAACTCCGTTCCCCTCTAACAATGCTTTGCACTGTTAGGAGCAAGTGCTTCTCTTTTGAGAGAAATATATGTACGTTTCTATCCGAAACTTCTCAAGAAATAAGTACACTTTCAAAAGAAAGTGCTCATCTTTCATAGAACAGCATTTAGAAAGAAATGCAACAGTCCATTCAGTACTAGCAATGCTTTCCAATCTTTGAAGCAAGTGATTCTCATTTGCGAGAAACACATATACGTTTCGCAGGAAAACTTCTAAAAATTATGTACACTTTCAAAAGAAAGTGCTTATCTTTCAAAGGACAGCATTTGGACAGAAATGCCACACACCATTCCATTCTAACGATGAATTACACTGTGAGAAGCAAGTGCTTGTCTTATGAGAAAAACGCATGTGCGTTTCTTTCTCAAGCTGCTAACGAAATAAGTATACTTACAAAAGAAAGAGCTTATCTTTCAAAATACAGCATTTGGACAGAAATGCAAAACTCCGTTCCATTCTTAAAATGTTTTGCAGAGTTAGAAGCAAGTGCTTCTCTTTTGAGAGAAACGTATGTACGTTTCTATCTGAAGCTTCTCAAGAAATAAGTACACTTTCAAAAGAAAGTGCTCATCTTTCATACAACAGCATTTAGAAAGAAATGAAACAGTCCATTCAGTACTAGCAATGCTTTCCAATCTTTGAAGCAAGTAATTCTCATTTGCGAGAAACACATATGCGTTTCGCAGGAAAACTTCTAAAAATTATGTACACTTTCAAAAGAAAGTGCTTATCTTTCAAAGGACAGCATTTGGACAGAAATGCCACACACCATTCCATTCTAACAACACTTTAAACTGTTAGAAGCAAGTGTTTCTCTTTTCACAGAAACGTATGGGTGCTTAATGTGAAGCTTCCAAAGAAATAAGTACACTTTACAAAAATTTGTCCATCTTTCAAAATACTGAATTTTGACAGAAATGCAATGCTCTTTTCATGTCTCACAATGCTTTGCACTCTTTCAAACTAGTCCATCACTTTTGTGAGAAACAAGTGAAAAACTTATCTTTCAAAGAGCAGCATTTAGAAAGAAATGCAATACTCCCTTCACTTCTAACAATGGTTAACACTGTGAAAAGCAAATGTTTCTCTTATGAGAGAAACTCCTATACGTTTCTCAGGAAAGCTTCAACAGAACTACGTACACTTTCAAAAGAAAATGCTTATATTTCAAAGGACAGCATTCTCTTCAACAGTGCTTTACAATTTTTGGAGCAAGAGCTTTCTTTTTGAGAGAAACGCCAATGGGTTTCACAGGAACGTGCCTTAAAAAATGTACACTTTCAAAAGAAAGTGCTTATCTTTCAAAGTACAGCATTTGGACAGAAATGCCACACACCATTCCATTCTAACAATGAATTACACTGTTAGAAGCAAGTGCTTGTCTTATAAAAACGCATGTGCGTTTCTTTCTCAAGCTTCTAAAGAAGTATACTTACAAAAGAAAGAGCTTATCTTTCAAAATACAGGATTTTATACAGAAATGCAACACAAGTTTCCTTCTTAAAATGTTTTGCAGTGTTAGAAGCCAGTGTTTCTCTTTTGAGAGAAACGTATGTACGTTTCTACATGAAGCTTCTCAAGAAATAAGTACACTTTCAAAAGAAAGTGCTCGTCTTTCATACAACAGCATTTAGAAAGAAATGAAACAGTCCATTCAGTACTAGCAATGCTTTCCAATCTTTGAAGCAAGTGATTCTCATTTGCGAGAAACACATATGTGTTTCGCAGGAAAACTTCTAAAAAATTATGTACACTTTCAAAAGAAAGTGCTTATCTTTCAAAGGACAACATTTCGACAGAAATGCCACACACCATTCCATTCTAACAACACTTTAAACTGTTAGAAGCAAGTGTTTCTCTTTTCACAGAAACGCATGGGTGCTTAATGTGAAGCTTCCAAAGAAATAAGTACACTTTCAAAAACATGTGTCCATCTTTCAAAGTACAGCATTTTGACAGAAATGCAATGCTCTCTTCACGTCTCACAATGCTTTGCACTCTTTCAAACTAATCCATCACTTTTGTGAGAAACAAGTGAAAAACTTATCTTTCAAAGAGCAGCATTTAGAAAGAAATGCAATACTCCCTTCACTTCTAGCAATGCTTAACGCTGTGAAAAGCAAATGCTTCTCTTCTGAGAGAAACTCCTATGCGTTTCTCAGGAAAGCTTCCACAGAACTATGTACATTTTCAAAAGAAAATGCTTATCTTTCAAAGGACAGCATTCTCTTCAACAGTGCTTTACAATTTTTGGAGCAAGAGCTTTCTTTTTGAGAGAAACGCCAATGGGTTTCACAGGAACGTGCCTTAAAAAATGTACACTTTCAGAAGAAAGTGCTTATCTCTCAAAGGACAGCATTTGGACAGAAATGCCACACACCATTCCATTCTAACAATGAATTACACTGTTAGAAGCAAGTGCTTGTCTTAGGAGAAAAATGCATGTGCGTTTCTTTCTCAAGCTTCTAAAGAAATAAGTATACTTACAAAAGAAAGAGCTTATCTTTCAAAATACAGGATTTTATACAGAAATGCAACACAAGTTTCCTTCTTAAAATGTTTTGCAGTGTTAGAAGCCAGTGTTTCTCTTTTGAGAGAAACGTATGTACGTTTCTACCTGAAGCTTCTCAAGAAATGAGTACACTTTCAAAAGAAAGTGCTTATCGTTCATGGAATAGAATTTAGAAAGAAATGCAACAGTCTTTTCAGTACTAACAATGCTTTCCAATCTTTGAAGCAAGTGATTCTCATTTGTGAGAAACATATGCGTTTCACAGGAAGGCGTCTAAAAATTATGTACATTATCAAAAGAAAGTGTTTATCTTTAAAAGTACAAAATTTGACAGAAATGCAACACACCTTTTACTTCTAAAAATGCTTTACAGTGTTAGAAAGAAGGATTTCTCTTTTGAGAGTAACACATGTGCATTTGATCCGAAGTTGCTAAAGAAATAAGTACACTTTTAAAAGAAAGAGCTTCAAGTTCAAAGTAAAGCATTTAGAGAGAAGTGATTATCTTTCAAAGCACAGCATGCAGACAGAAAGGCAAAACTCAATGCCCTTCTAATACTGCTTTACGATGTTAGAAACAAGTGCTTCTCCTTTGCCAGAAACGCATATGCGTTTCTGTCTTAAGCTTCTAAAGAAATAAGTTCACTTTACAAAGAAAGGGCTTATTTTTTCAAAGTACAGCAATTAGACAGAAATGCAAAGCTCCCTTCACTTCAAACCATGCTTTGCAATGTTAGAAGCAAGTGCTTCCCATTTGCGACAAACTTATGCTTTTATCAGGAAAGCGTCAATAGAATTATGTACGCTTTCAAGAGACAGTGCTTATCTTTCAAAGTACAGCATTTAGACAGAAATGCAAAACTCCGTTCCCCTCTAACAATGCTTTGCACTGTTAGGAGCAAGTGCTTCTCTTTTGAGAGAAATATATGTACGTTTCTATCCGAAACTTCTCAAGAAATAAGTACACTTTCAAGAGAAAGTGCTCATCTTTCATAGAACAGCATTTAGAAAGAAATGCAACAGTCCATTCAGTACTAGCAATGCTTTCAATCTTTGAAGCAAGTGATTCTCATTTGCGAGAAACACATATACGTTTCGCGGGAAAACTTCTAAAAAATTATGTACACTTTCAAAAGAAAGTGCTTATCTTTCAAAGGACAGCATTTGGACAGAAATGCCACACACCATTCCATTCTAACGATGAATTACACTGTGAGAAGCAAGTGCTTGTCTTATGAGAAAAACGCATGTGCGTTTCTTTCTCAAGCTGCTAACGAAATAAGTATACTTACAAAAGAATGAGCTTATCTTTCAAAATACAGCATTTGGACAGAAATGCAAAACTCCGTTCCATTCTTAAAATGTTTTGCAGAATTAGAAGCAAGTTCTTTTCTTTTGACAGAAACGTATGTACGTTTCTATCTGAAGCTTCTCAAGAAATAAGTACACTTTCAAAAGAAAGTGCTCATCTTTCATAGAACAGCATTTAGAAAGAAATGAAACAGTCCATTCAGTACTAGCAATGCTTTCCAATCTTTGAAGCAAGTGATTCTCATTTGCGAGAAACACATATGCGTTTCGCAGGAAAACTTCTAAAAATTATGTACACTTTCAAAAGAAAGTGCTTATCTTTCAAAGGACAGCATTTGGACAGAAATGCCACACACCATTCCATTCTAACAACACTTTAAACTGTTAGAAGCAAGTGTTTCTCTTTTCACAGAAACGCATGGGTGCTTAATGTGAAGCTTCCAAAGAAATAAGTACACTTTAAAAAAATTTGTCCATCTTTCAAAATACTGAATTTTGACAGAAATGCAATGCTCTTTTCATGTCTCACAATGCTTTGCACTCTTTCAAACTAGTCCATCACTTTTGTGAGAAACAAGTGAAAAACTTATCTTTCAAAGAGCAGCATTTAGAAAGAAATGCAATACTCCCTTCACTTCTAACAATGGTTAACGCTGTGAAAAGCAAATGCTTCTCTTCTGAGAGAAACTCCTATACGTTTCTCAGGAAAGCTTCAACAGAACTACGTACACTTTCAAAAGAAAATGCTTATCTTTCAAAGGACAGCATTCTCTTCAACAGTGCTTTACAATTTTTGGAGCAAGAGCTTTCTTTTTGAGAAAAACGCCAATGGGTTTCACAGGAACGTGCCTTAAAAAATGTACACTTTCAAAAGAAAGTGCTTATCTCTCAAAGGACAGCATTTGGACAGAAATGCCACACACCATTCCATTCTAACAATGAATTACACTGTTAGAAACAAGTGCATGTCTTATAAAAACGCATGTGCGTTTCTTTCTCAAGCTTCTAAAGAAGTAAGTATACTTACAAAAGAAAGAGCTTATCTTTCAAAATACAGGATTTTATACAGAAATGCAACACAAGTTTCCTTCTTAAAATGTTTTGCAGTGTTAGAAGCCAGTGTTTCTCTTTTGAGAGAAACGTATGTACGTTTCTACATGAAGCTTCTCAAGAAATAAGTACACTTTCAAAAGAAAGTGCTCGTCTTTCATAGAACAGCATTTAGAAAGAAATGCAACAGTCCATTCAGTACTAGCAATGCTTTCCAATCTTTGAAGCAAGTGATTCTCATTTGCGAGAAACACATATACGTTTCGCGGGAAAACTTCTAAAAAATTATGTACACTTTAAAAGAAAGTGCTTATCTTTCAAAGGACAGCATTTGGACAGAAATGCCACACACCATTCCATTCTAACGATGAATTACACTGTGAGAAGCAAGTGCTTGTCTTATGAGAAAAACGCATGTGCGTTTCTTTCTCAAGCTGCTAACGAAATAAGTATACTTACAAAAGAAAGAGCTTATCTTTCAAAATACAGCATTTGGACAGAAATGCAAAACTCCATTCCATTCTTAAAATGTTTTGCAGAATTAGAAGCAAGTTCTTTTGTTTTGACAGAAACGTATGTACGTTTCTATCTGAAGCTTCTCAAGAAATAAGTACACTTTCAAAAGAAAGTGCTCATCTTTCATAGAACAGCATTTAGAAAGAAATGAAACAGTCCATTCAGTACTAGCAATGCTTTCCAATCTTTGAAGCAAGTGATTCTCATTTGCGAGAAACACATATGCGTTTCGCAGGAAAACTTCTAAAAATTATGTACACTTTCAAAAGAAAGTGCTTATCTTTCAAAGGACAGCATTTGGACAGAAATGCCACACACCATTCCATTCTAACAACACTTTAAACTGTTAGAAGCAAGTGTTTCTCTTTTCACAGAAACGCATGGGTGCTTAATGTGAAGCTTCCAAAGAAATAAGTACACTTTACAAAAATTTGTCCATCTTTCAAAATACTGAATTTTGACAGAAATGCAATGCTCTTTTCATGTCTCACAATGCTGTGCACTCTTTCAAACTAATCCATCACTTTTGTGAGAAAGAAGTGAAAAACTTATCTTTCAAAGAGCAGCATTTAGAAAGAAATGCAATACTCCCTTCACTTCTTACAATGCTTAACGCTGTGAAAAGCAAATGCTTCTCTTCTGAGAGAAACTCCTATACGTTTCTCAGGAAAGCTTCAACAGAACTACGTACACTTTCAAAAGAAAATGCTTATCTTTCAAAGGACAGCATTCTCTTCAACAGTGCTTTACAATTTTTGGAGCAAGAGCTTTCTTTTTGAGAGAAACGCCAATGGGTTTCACAGGAACGTGCCTTAAAAAATGTACACTTTCAAAAGAAAGTGCTTATCTCTCAAAGTACAGCATTTGGACAGAAATGCCACACACCATTCCATTCTAACAATGAATTACACTGTTAGAAGCAAGTGCTTGTCTTATGATAAAAACGCATGTGCGTTTCTTTCTCAAGCTTCTAAAGAAGTAAGTATACTTACAAAAGAAAGAGCTTATCTTTCAAAATACAGGATTTTATACAGAAATGCAACACAAGTTTCCTTCTTAAAATGTTTTGCAGTGTTAGAAGCCAGTGTTTCTCTTTTGAGAGAAACGTATGTACGTTTCTACATGAAGCTTCTCAAGAAATAAGTACACTTTCAAAAGAAAGTGCTCATCTTTCATAGAACAGCATTTAGAAAGAAATGAAACAGTCCATTCAGTACTAGCAATGCTTTCCAATCTTTGAAGCAAGTGATTCTCATTTGCGAGAAACACATATGCGTTTCGCAGGAAAACTTCTAAAAATTATGTACACTTTCAAAAGAAAGTGCTTATCTTTCAAAGGACAGCATTTGGACAGAAATGCCACACACCATTCCATTCTAACAACACTTTAAACTGTTAGAAGCAAGTGTTTCTCTTTTCACAGAAACGCATGGGTGCTTAATGTGAAGCTTCCAAAGAAATAAGTACACTTTCAAAAAAATGTGTCCATCTTTCAAAGTACAGCATTTTGACAGAAATGCAATGCTCTCTTCACGTCTCACAATGCTTTGCACTCTTTCAAACAAATCCATCACTTTTGTGAGAAACAAGTGAAAAACTTATCTTTCAAAGAGCAGCATTTAGAAAGAAATGCAATACTCCCTTCACTTCTAACAATGGCTTAACGCTGTGAAAAGCAAATGCTTCTCTTCTGAGAGAAACTCCTATGCGTTTCTCAGGAAAGCTTCAACAGAACTATGTACACTTTCAAAAGAAAATGCTTATCTTTCAAAGGACAGCATTCTCTTCAACAGTGCTTTACAATTTTTGGAGCAAGAGCTTTCTTTTTGAGAGAAACGCCAATGGGTTTCACAGGAACGTGCCTTAAAAAATGTACACTTTCAAAAGAAAGTGCTTATCTCTCAAAGTACAGCATTTGGACAGAAATGCCACACACCATTCCATTCTAACAATGAATTACACTGTTAGAAGCAAGTGCTTGTCTTATGAGAAAAACGCATGTGCGTTTCTTTCTCAAGCTTCTAAAGAAATAAGTATACTTACAAAAGAAAGAGCTTATCTTTCAAAATACAGGATTTTATACAGAAATGCAACACAAGTTTCCTTCTTAAAATGTTTTGCAGTGTTAGAAGCCAGTGTTTCTCTTTTGAGAGAAACGTATGTACGTTTCTACCTGAAGCTTCTCAAGAAATAAGTACACTTTCAAAAGAAAGTGCTTATCGTTCATGGAATAGAATTTAGAAAGAAATGCAACAGTCTTTTCAGTACTAACAATGCTTTCCAATCTTTGAAGCAAGTGATTCTCATTTGTGAGAAACATATGCGTTTCACAGGAAGGCGTCTAAAAAATTATGGACATTTTCAAAAGAAAGTGTTTATCTTTAAAAGTACAAAATTTGACAGAAATGCAACACACCTTTTACTTCTAAAAATGCTTTACAGTGTTAGAAAGAAGGATTTCTCTTTTGAGAGTAACACATGTGCATTTAATCCGAAGTTGCTAAAGAAATAAGTACACTTTTAAAAGAAAGAGCTTCAAGTTCAAAGTAAAGCATTTAGAGAGAAGTGATTATCTTTCAATGCACAGCATGTAAACAGAAAGGCAAAACTCAATGCCCTTCTAATACTGCTTTATGATGTTAGAAACAAGTGCTTCTCCTTTACCAGAAACGCATATGCGTTTCTGTCTTAAGCTTCTAAAGAAATAAGTTCACTTAACAAAGAAAGGGCTTATTTTTTCAAAGTACAGCAATTAGACAGAAATGCAAAGCTCCCTTCACTTCTAACCATGCTTTGCAATGTTAGAAGCAAGTGCTTCCCATTTGCGACAAACATATGGTTTTATCAGGAAAGCGTCAATAGAATTATTTACGCTTTCAAGAGACAGTGCTTATCTTTCAAAGTACAGCATTTAGACAGAAATGCAAAACTCAGTTCCCCTCTAACAACGCTTTCCACTGTTAGGAGCAAGTGCTTCTCTTTTGAGAGAAATATATGTACGTTTCTCTCCGAAGCTTCTCAAGAAATAAGTACACTTTCAAAAGAAAGTCCTTATCTTTCATAGAACAGCATTTAGAAAGAAATTCAACAGTCCATTCAGTACTAGCAATGCTTTCCAATCTTTGAAGCAAGTGATTCTCATTTGCGAGAAACACATATGCGTTTCGCAGGAAAACTTCTAAAAATTATGTACACTTTCAAAAGAAAGTGCTTATCTTTCAAAGGACAGCATTTGGACAGAAATGCCACACACCATTCCATTCTAACAACACTTTAAACTGTTAGAAGCAAGTGTTTCTCTTTTCACAGAAACGCATGGGTGCTTAATGTGAAGCTTCCAAAGAAATAAGTACACTTTCAAAAAAATGTGTCCATCTTTCAAAGTACAGCATTTTGACAGAAATGCAATGCTCTCTTCATGTCTCACAATGCTTTGCACTCTTTCAAACTAATCCATCCCTTTTGTGAGAAACAAGTGAAAAACTTATCTTTCAAAGAGCAGCATTTAGAAAGAAATGCAATACTCCCTTCAATTGTAACAATGCTTAACGCTGTGAAAAGCAAACGCTTCTCTTCTAAAAGAAACTCCTATACTTTTCTCAGGAAAGCTTCAACAGAACTACGTACACTTTCAAAAGAAAATGCTTATCTTTCAAAGGACAGCTTTCTCTTCAACAGTGCTTTACAATTTTTGGAGCAAGAGCTTTCTTTTTGAGAGAAACGCCAATGGGTTTCACAGGAACGTGCCTTAAAAAATGTACACTTTCAAAAGAAAGTGCTTATCTTTCAAACGACAGCATTTGGACAGAAATGCCACACACCATTCGATTCTAACAATGAATTACACTGTTAGAAGCAAGTGCTTATCTTATGAGAAAAACGCATGTGCATTTCTTTCTCAAGCTGCTAACAAAATAAGTATACTTACAAAAGAAGGAGCTTATCTTTCAAAATACAGGATTTTATACAGAAATGCAACACAAGTTTCCTTCTTAAAATGTTTTGCAGTGTTAGAAGCAAGTGTTTCTCTTTTGAGAGAAACGTATGTACGTTTCTACCTGAAGCTTCTCAAGAAATGAGTACACTTTCAAAAGAAAGTGCTTATCGTTCATGGAATAGAATTTAGAAAGAAATGCAACAGTCCATTTCAGTACTAACAATGCTTTCCAATCTTTGAAGCAAGTGATTCTCATTTGTGAGAAACATATGCGTTTCACAGGAAGGCGTCTAAAAAATTATGGACACTTTTCAAAAGAAAGTGCTTTATCTTTCAAAGTACACAATTTGACAGAAATGCCACACACCTTTACATTCTAAAAATGATTACACGTGTTAGAAGCAAGTGCTTTCTCTTTGAGAGTAACACATGTGCGTTTCTTTCTCAAGCTGCTAACGAAATAAGTATACTTACAAAAGAAAGAGCTTATCTTTCAAAATACAGCATTTGGACAGAAATGCAAAACTCAGTTCCATTCTTAAAATGTTTTGCAGATGTTAGAAGCAAGTGCTTTCTCTTTTGAGAGAAACGTATGTACGTTTCTATCTGAAGCTTCTCAAGAAATAAGTACACTTTCAAAAGAAAGTGCTCATCTTTCATAGAACAGCATTTAGAAAGAATTGAAACAGTCCATTCAGTACTAGCAATGCTTTCCAATCTTTGAAGCAAGTGATTCTCATTTGCGAGAAACACATATGCGTTTCGCAGGAAAACTTCTAAAAATTATGTACACTTTCAAAAGAAAGTGCTTATCTTTCAAAGGACAGCATTTGGACAGAAATGCCACACACCATTCCATTCTAACAACACTTTAAACTGTTAGAAGCAAGTGTTTCTCTTTTCACAGAAACGCATGGGTGCTTAATGTGAAGCTTCCAAAGAAATGAGTACACTTTAAAAAAATGTGTCCATCTTTCAAAATACTGAATTTTGACAGAAATGCAATGCTCTTTTCATGTCTCACAATGCTGTGCACTCTTTCAAACTAATCCATCACTTTTGTGAGAAACAAGTGAAAAACTTATCTTTCAAAGAGCAGCATTTAGAAAGAAATGCAATACTCCCTTCACTTCTAACAATGGCTTAACGCTGTGAAAAGCAAACGCTTCTCTTCTGAAAGAAACTCCTATACGTTTCTCATGAAAGCTTCAACAGAACTACGTACACTTTCAAAAGAAAATGCTTATCTTTCAAAGGACAGCATTCTCTTCAACAGTGCTTTACAATTTTTGGAGCAAGAGCTTTCTTTTTGAGAGAAACGCCAATGGGTTTCACAGGAACGTGCCTTAAAAAATGTACACTTTCAAAAGAAAGTGCTTATCTCTCAAAGTACAGCATTTGGACAGAAATGCCACACACCATTCCATTCTAACAATGAATTACACTGTGAGAAGCAAGTGCTTGTCTTATGAGAAAAACGCATGTGCATTTCTTTCTCAAGCTGCTAACGAAATAAGTATACTTACAAAAGAAAGAGCTTATCTTTCAAAATACAGCATTTGGACAGAAATGCAACACTCCGTTCCATTCTTAAAATGTTTTGCAGTGTTAGAAGCAAGTGCTTTCTCTTTTGAGAGAAACGTATGTACGTTTCTACATGAAGCTTCTCAAGAAATAAGTACACTTTCAAAAGAAAGTGCTCATCTTTCATAGAACAGCATTTAGAAAGAAATGAAACAGTCCATTCAGTACTAGCAATGCTTTCCAATCTTTGAAGCAAGTGATTCTCATTTGCGAGAAACACATATGCGTTTCGCAGGAAAACTTCTAAAAATTATGTACACTTTCAAAAGAAAGTGCTTATCTTTCAAAGGACAGCATTTGGACAGAAATGCCACACACCATTCCATTCTAACAACACTTTAAACTGTTAGAAGCAAGTGTTTCTCTTTTCACAGAAATGCATGGGTGCTTAATGTGAAGCTTCCAAAGAAATAAGTACACTTTAAAAAAATTTGTCCATTTTTCAAAATACTGAATTTTGACAGAAATGCAATGCTCTTTTCATGTCTCACAATGCTTTGCACTCTTTCAAACTAAGTCCATCACTTTTGTGAGAAACAAGTGAAAAACTTATCTTTCAAAGAGCAGCATTTAGAAAGAAATGCAATACTCCCTTCACTTCTAACAATGGTTAACGCTGTGAAAAGCAAATGCTTCTCTTCTGAGAGAAACTCCTATACGTTTCTCAGGAAAGCTTCAACAGAACTACGTACACTTTCAAAAGAAAATGCTTATCTTTCAAAGGACAGCATTCTCTTCAACAGTGCTTTACAATTTTTGGAGCAAGAGCTTTCTTTTTGAGAGAAACGCCAATGGGTTTCACAGGAACGTGCCTTAAAAAATGTACACTTTCAAAAGAAAGTGCTTATCTCTCAAAGGACAGCATTTGGACAGAAATGCCACACACCATTCCATTCTAACAATGAATTACACTGTTAGAAGCAAGTGCTTGTCTTATGAGAAAACGCATGTGCGTTTCTTTCTCAAGCTTCTAAAGAAGTAAGTATACTTACAAAAGAAAGAGCTTATCTTTCAAAATACAGGATTTTATACAGAAATGCAACACAAGTTTCCTTCTTAAAATGTTTTGCAGTGTTAGAAGCCAGTGTTTCTCTTTTGAGAGAAACGTATGTACGTTTCTACATGAAGCTTCTCAAGAAATAAGTACACTTTCAAAAGAAAGTGCTCCCTTTCATAGAACAGCATTTAGAAAGAAATGCAACAGTCCATTCAGTACTAGCAATGCTTTCCAATCTTTGAAGCAAGTGATTCTCATTTGCGAGAAACACATATACGTTTCGCGGGAAAACTTCTAAAAAATTATGTACACTTTCAAAAGAAAGTGCTTATCTTTCAAAGGACAGCATTTGGACAGAAATGCCACACACCATTCCATTCTAACAACACTTTAAACTGTTAGAAGCAAGTGTTTCTCTTTTCACAGAAACGCATGGGTGCTTAATGTGAAGCTTCCAAAGAAATAAGTACACTTTACAAAAAATGTGTCCATCTTTCAAAGTACATGCATTTTGACAGAAATGCAATGCTCTCTTCATGTCTCACAATGCTTTGCACTCTTTCAAACTAGTCCATCACTTTTGTGAGAAACAAGTGAAAAACTTATCTTTCAAAGAGCAGCATTTAGAAAGAAATGCAATACTCCCTTCACTTCTAACAATGGTTAACGCTGTGAAAAGCAAATGCTTCTCTTCTGAGAGAAACTCCTATGCGTTTCTCAGGAAAGCTTCAACAGAACTACGTACACTTTCAAAAGAAAATGCTTATCTTTCAAAGGACAGCATTCTCTTCAACAGTGCTTTACAATTTTTGGAGCAAGAGCTTTCTTTTTGAGAGAAACGCCAATGGGTTTCACAGGAACGTGCCTTAAAAAATGTACACTTCCAAAAGAAAGTGCTTATCTCTCAAAGTACAGCATTTGGACAGAAATGCCACACACCATTCCATTCTAACAATGAATTACACTGTTAGAAGCAAGTGCTTGTCTTATGAGAAAAACGCATGTGCGTTTCTTTCTCAAGCTTCTAAAGAAATAAGTATACTTACAAAAGAAAGAGCTTATCTTTCAAAATACAGGATTTTATACAGAAATGCAACACAAGTTTCCTTCTTAAAATGTTTTGCAGTGTCAGAAGCCAGTGTTTCTCTTTTGAGAGAAACGTATGTACGTTTCTACCTGAAGCTTCTCAAGAAATGAGTACACTTTCAAAAGAAAGTGCTTATCGTTCATGGAATAGAATTTAGAAAGAAATGCAACAGTCTTTTCAGTACTAACAATGCTTTCCAATCTTTGAAGCAAGTGATTCTCATTTGTGAGAAACATATGCGTTTCACAGGAAGGCGTCTAAAAAATTATGGACATTTTCAAAAGAAAGTGTTTATCTTTAAAAGTACAAAATTTGACAGAAATGCAACACACCTTTTACTTCTAAAAATGCTTTACAGTGTTAGAAAGAAGGATTTCTCTTTTGAGAGTAACACATGTGCATTTGATCCGAAGTTGCTAAAGAAATAAGTACACTTTTAAAAGAAAGAGCTTCAAGTTCAAAGTAAAGCATTTAGAGAGAAGTGATTATCTTTCAAAGCACAGCATGCAGACAGAAAGGCAAAACTCAATGCCCTTCTAATACTGCTTTACGATGTTAGAAACAAGTGCTTCTCCTTTGCCAGAAACGCATATGCGTTTCTGTCTTAAGCTTCTAAAGAAATAAGTTCACTTTACAAAGAAAGGGCTTATTTTTTCAAAGTACAGCAATTAGACAGAAATGCAAAGCTCCCTTCACTTCAAACCATGCTTTGCAATGTTAGAAGCAAGTGCTTCCCATTTGCGACAAACTTATGCTTTTATCAGGAAAGCGAGAAGAGCTTATCTTTCAAAATACAGCATTTGGACAGAAATGCAAAACTCCGTTCCATTCTTAAAATGTTTTGCAGAGTTAGAAGCAAGTGCTTCTCTTTTGAGAGAAACGTATGTACGTTTCTATCTGAAGCTTCTCAAGAAATAAGTACACTTTCAAGAGAAAGTGCTCATCTTTCATAGAACAGCATTTAGAAAGAAATGAAACAGTCCATTCAGTACTAGCAATGCTTTCCAATCTTTGAAGCAAGTGATTCTCATTTGCGAGAAACACATATGCGTTTCGCAGGAAAACTTCTAAAATTATGTACACTTTCAAAAGAAAGTGCTTATCTTTCAAAGGACAGCATTTGGACAGAAATGCCACACACCATTCCATTCTAACAACACTTTAAACTGTTAGAAGCAAGTGTTTCTCTTTTCACAGAAACGCATGGGTGCTTAATGTGAATCTTCCAAAGAAATAAGTACACTTTCAAAAAATGTGTCCATCTTTCAAAGTACAGCATTTTGACAGAAATGCAATGCTCTCTTCATGTCTCACAATGCTTTGCACTCTTTCAAACTAATCCATCCCTTTTGTGAGAAACAAGTGAAAAACTTATCTTTCAAAGAGCAGCATTTAGAAAGAAATGCAATACTCCCTTCACTTCTAACAATGCTTAACGCTGTGAAAAGCAAATGCTTCTCTTCTGAGAGAAACTCCTATACGTTTCTCAGGAAAGCTTCAACAGAACTACGTACACTTTCAAAAGAAAATGCTTATCTTTCAAAGGACAGCATTCTCTTCAACAGTGCTTTACAATTTTTGGAGCAAGAGCTTTCTTTTTGAGAGAAACGCCAATGGGTTTCACAGGAACGTGCCTTAAAAAATGTACACTTTCAAAAGAAAGTGCTTATCACTCAAAGTACAGCATTTGGACAGAAATGCCACACACCATTCCATTCTAACAATGAATTACACTGTTAGAAGCAAGTGCTTGTCTTATGAGAAAAACGCATGTGCGTTTCTTTCTCAAGCTGCTAACGAAATAAGTATACTTACAAAAGAAAGAGCTTATCTTTCAAAATACAGCATTTGGACAGAAATGCAAAACTCCGTTCCATTCTTAAAATGTTTTGCAGAATTAGAAGCAAGTTCTTTTCTTTTGACAGAAACGTATGTACGTTTCTATCTGAAGCTTCTCAAGAAATAAGTACACTTTCAAAAGAAAGTGCTCATCTTTCATAGAACAGCATTTAGAAAGAAATGAAACAGTCCATTCAGTACTAGCAATGCTTTCCAATCTTTGAAGCAAGTGATTCTCATTTGCGAGAAACACATATGCGTTTCGCAGGAAAACTTCTAAAAATTATGTACACTTTCAAAAGAAAGTGCTTATCTTTCAAAGGACAGCATTTGGACAGAAATGCCACACACCATTCCATTCTAACAACACTTTAAACTGTTAGAAGCAAGTGTTTCTCTTTTCACAGAAACGCATGGGTGCTTAATGTGAAGCTTCCAAAGAAATAAGTACACTTTAAAAAAATTTGTCCATCTTTCAAAATACTGAATTTTGACAGAAATGCAATGCACTTTTCATGTCTCACAATGCTTTGCACTCTTTCAAACTAGTCCATCACTTTTGTGAGAAACAAGTGAAAAACTTATCTTTCAAAGAGCAGCATTTAGAAAGAAATGCAATACTCCCTTCACTTCTAACAATGGTTAACGCTGTGAAAAGCAAATGCTTCTCTTCTGAGAGAAACTCCTATACGTTTCTCAGGAAAGCTTCAACAGAACTACGTACACTTTCAAAAGAAAATGCTTATCTTTCAAAGGACAGCATTCTCTTCAACAGTGCTTTACAATTTTTGGAGCAAGAGCTTTCTTTTTGAGAAAAACGCCAATGGGTTTCACAGGAACGTGCCTTAAAAAATGTACACTTTCAAAAGAAAGTGCTTATCTCTCAAAGGACAGCATTTGGACAGAAATGCCACACACCATTCCATTCTAACAATGAATTACACTGTTAGAAACAAGTGCATGTCTTATAAAAACGCATGTGCGTTTCTTTCTCAAGCTTCTAAAGAAGTAAGTATACTTACAAAAGAAAGAGCTTATCTTTCAAAATACAGGATTTTATACAGAAATGCAACACAAGTTTCCTTCTTAAAATGTTTTGCAGTGTTAGAAGCCAGTGTTTCTCTTTTGAGAGAAACGTATGTACGTTTCTACATGAAGCTTCTCAAGAAATAAGTACACTTTCAAAAGAAAGTGCTCGTCTTTCATAGAACAGCATTTAGAAAGAAATGCAACAGTCCATTCAGTACTAGCAATGCTTTCCAATCTTTGAAGCAAGTGATTCTCATTTGCGAGAAACACATATGCGTTTCGCAGGAAAACTTCTAAAAATTATGTACACTTTCAAAAGAAAGTGCTTATCTTTCAAAGGACAGCATTTGGACAGAAATGCCACACACCATTCCATTCTAACAACACTTTAAACTGTTAGAAGCAAGTGTTTCTCTTTTCACAGAAACGCATGGGTGCTTAATGTGAAGCTTCCAAAGAAATAAGTACACTTTACAAAAAATTTGTCCATCTTTCAAAATACTGAATTTTGACAGAAATGCAATGCTCTTTTCATGTCTCACAATGCTTTGCACTCTTTCAAACTAGTCCATCCCTTTTGTGAGAAACAAGTGAAAAACTTATCTTTCAAAGAGCAGCATTTAGAAAGAAATGCAATACTCCCTTCACTTCTAACAATGGTTAACGCTGTGAAAAGCAAATGCTTCTCTTCTGAGAGAAACTCCTATGCGTTTCTCAGGAAAGCTTCAACAGAACTACGTACACTTTCAAAAGAAAATGCTTATCTTTCAAAGGACAGCATTCTCTTCAACAGTGCTTTACAATTTTTGGAGCAAGAGCTTTCTTTTTGAGAGAAACGCCAATGGGTTTCACAGGAACGTGCCTTAAAAAATGTACACTTCCAAAAGAAAGTGCTTATCTCTCAAAGTACAGCATTTGGACAGAAATGCCACACACCATTCCATTCTAACAATGAATTACACTGTTAGAAGCAAGTGCTTGTCTTATGAGAAAAACGCATGTGCGTTTCTTTCTCAAGCTTCTAAAGAAATAAGTATATTTACAAAAGACAGAGCTTATCTTTCAAAATACAGGATTTTATACAGAAATGCAACACAAGTTTCCTTCTTAAAATGTTTTGCAGTGTTAGAAGCAAGTGTTTCTCTTTTGAGAGAAACGTATGTACGTTTCTACCTGAAGCTTCTCAAGAAATGAGTACACTTTCAAAAGAAAGTGCTTATCGTTCATGGAATAGAATTTAGAAAGAAATGCAACAGTCTTTTCAGTACTAACAATGCTTTCCAATCTTTGAAGCAAGTGATTCTCATTTGTGAGAAACATATGCGTTTCACAGGAAGGCGTCTAAAAAATTATGGACATTTTCAAAAGAAAGTGTTTATCTTTAAAAGTACAAAATTTGACAGAAATGCAACACACCTTTTACTTCTAAAAATGCTTTACAGTGTTAGAAAGAAGGATTTCTCTTTTGAGAGTAACACATGTGCATTTGATCCGAAGTTGCTAAAGAAATAAGTACACTTTTAAAAGAAAGAGCTTCAAGTTCAAAGTAAAGCATTTAGAGAGAAGTGATTATCTTTCAAAGCACAGCATGCAGACAGAAAGGCAAAACTCAATGCCCTTCTAATACTGCTTTACGATGTTAGAAACAAGTGCTTCTCCTTTGCCAGAAACGCATATGCGTTTCTGTCTTAAGCTTCTAAAGAAATAAGTTCACTTTACAAAGAAAGGGCTTATTTTTTCAAAGTACAGCAATTAGACAGAAATGCAAAGCTCCCTTCACTTCAAACCATGCTTTGCAATGTTAGAAGCAAGTGCTTCCCATTTGCGACAAACTTATGCTTTTATCAGGAAAGCGTCAATAGAATTATGTACGCTTTCAAGAGACAGTGCTTATCTTTCAAAGTACAGCATTTAGACAGAAATGCAAAACTCCGTTCCCCTCTAACAATTCTTTGCACTGTTAGGAGCAAGTGCTTCTCTTTTGAGAGAAATATATGTACGTTTCTATCCGAAACTTCTCAAGAAATAAGTACACTTTCAAGAGAAAGTGCTCATCTTTCATAGAACAGCATTTAGAAAGAAATGCAACAGTCCATTCAGTACTAGCAATGCTTTCAATCTTTGAAGCAAGTGATTCTCATTTGCGAGAAACACATATACGTTTCGCAGGGAAAACTTCTAAAAAATTATGTACACTTTCAAAAGAAAGTGCTTATCTTTCAAAGGACAGCATTTGGACAGAAATGCCACACACCATTCCATTCTAACGATGAATTACACTGTGAGAAGCAAGTGCTTGTCTTATGAGAAAAACGCATGTGCGTTTCTTTCTCAAGCTGCTAACGAAATAAGTATACTTACAAAAGAAAGAGCTTATCTTTCAAAATACAGCATTTGGACAGAAATGCAAAACTCCGTTCCATTCTTAAAATGTTTTGCAGAATTAGAAGCAAGTTCTTTCTTTTGACAGAAACGTATGTACGTTTCTATCTGAAGCTTCTCAAGAAATAAGTACACTTTCAAAAGAAAGTGCTCATCTTTCATAGAACAGCATTTAGAAAGAAATGAAACAGTCCATTCAGTACTAGCAATGCTTTCCAATCTTTGAAGCAAGTGATTCTCATTTGCGAGAAACACATATGCGTTTCGCAGGAAAACTTCTAAAAATTATGTACACTTTCAAAAGAAAGTGCTTATCTTTCAAAGGACAGCATTTGGACAGAAATGCCACACACCATTCCATTCTAACAACACTTTAAACTGTTAGAAGCAAGTGTTTCTCTTTTCACAGAAACGCATGGGTGCTTAATGTGAAGCTTCCAAAGAAATAAGTACACTTTAAAAAAATTTGTCCATCTTTCAAAATACTGAATTTTGACAGAAATGCAATGCACTTTTCATGTCTCACAATGCTTTGCACTCTTTCAAACTAGTCCATCACTTTTGTGAGAAACAAGTGAAAAACTTATCTTTCAAAGAGCAGCATTTAGAAAGAAATGCAATACTCCCTTCACTTCTAACAATGGTTAACGCTGTGAAAAGCAAATGCTTCTCTTCTGAGAGAAACTCCTATACGTTTCTCAGGAAAGCTTCAACAGAACTACGTACACTTTCAAAAGAAAATGCTTATCTTTCAAAGGACAGCATTCTCTTCAACAGTGCTTTACAATTTTTGGAGCAAGAGCTTTCTTTTTGAGAAAAACGCCAATGGGTTTCACAGGAACGTGCCTTAAAAAATGTACACTTTCAAAAGAAAGTGCTTATCTCTCAAAGGACAGCATTTGGACAGAAATGCCACACACCATTCCATTCTAACAATGAATTACACTGTTAGAAACAAGTGCATGTCTTATAAAAACGCATGTGCGTTTCTTTCTCAAGCTTCTAAAGAAGTAAGTATACTTACAAAAGAAAGAGCTTATCTTTCAAAATACAGGATTTTATACAGAAATGCAACACAAGTTTCCTTCTTAAAATGTTTTGCAGTGTTAGAAGCCAGTGTTTCTCTTTTGAGAGAAACGTATGTACGTTTCTACATGAAGCTTCTCAAGAAATAAGTACACTTTCAAAAGAAAGTGCTCGTCTTTCATAGAACAGCATTTAGAAAGAAATGCAACAGTCCATTCAGTACTAGCAATGCTTTCCAATCTTTGAAGCAAGTGATTCTCATTTGCGAGAAACACATATGCGTTTCGCAGGAAAACTTCTAAAAATTATGTACACTTTCAAAAGAAAGTGCTTATCTTTCAAAGGACAGCATTTGGACAGAAATGCCACACACCATTCCATTCTAACAACACTTTAAACTGTTAGAAGCAAGTGTTTCTCTTTTCACAGAAACGCATGGGTGCTTAATGTGAAGCTTCCAAAGAAATAAGTACACTTTACAAAAATTTGTCCATCTTTCAAAATACTGAATTTTGACAGAAATGCAATGCTCTTTTCATGTCTCACAATGCTTTGCACTCTTTCAAACTAGTCCATCCCTTTTGTGAGAAACAAGTGAAAAACTTATCTTTCAAAGAGCAGCATTTAGAAAGAAATGAAATACTCCCTTCACTTCTAACAATGGTTAACGCTGTGAAAAGCAAATGCTTCTCTTCTGAGAGAAACTCCTATGCGTTTCTCAGGAAAGCTTCAACAGAACTACGTACACTTTCAAAAGAAAATGCTTATCTTTCAAAGGACAGCATTCTCTTCAACAGTGCTTTACAATTTTTGGAGCAAGAGCTTTCTTTTTGAGAGAAACGCCAATGGGTTTCACAGGAACGTGCCTTAAAAAATGTACACTTCCAAAAGAAAGTGCTTATCTCTCAAAGTACAGCATTTGGACAGAAATGCCACACACCATTCCATTCTAACAATGAATTACACTGTTAGAAGCAAGTGCTTGTCTTATGAGAAAAACGCATGTGCGTTTCTTTCTCAAGCTTCTAAAGAAGTAAGTATACTTATAAAAGAAAGAGCTTATCTTTCAAAATACAGGATTTTATACAGAAATGCAACACAAGTTTCCGTCTTAAAATGTTTTGCAGTGTTAGAAGCCAGTGTTTCTTTTTTGAGAGAAACGTATGTACGTTTCTACCTGAAGCTTCTCAAGAAATGAGTACACTTTCAAAAGAAAGTGCTTATCGTTCATGGAATAGAATTTAGAAAGAAATGCAACAGTCTTTTCAGTACTAACAATGCTTTCCAATCTTTGAAGCAAGTGATTCTCATTTGTGAGAAACATATGTGTTTCACAGGAAGGCGTCTAAAAAATTATGGACATTTTCAAAAGAAAGTGTTTATCTTTAAAAGTACAAAATTTGACAGAAATGCAACACACCTTTTACTTCTAAAAATGCTTTACAGTGTTAGAAAGAAGGATTTCTCTTTTGAGAGTAACACATGTGCATTTGATCCGAAGTTGCTAAAGAAATAAGTACACTTTTATAAGAAAGAGCTTCAAGTTCAAAGTAAAGCATTTAGAGAGAAGTGATTATCTTTCAAAGCACAGCATGCAGACAGAAAGGCAAAACTCAATGCCCTTCTAATACTGCTTTACGATGTTAGAAACAAGTGCTTCTCCTTTGCCAGAAACGCATATGCGTTTCTGTCTTAAGCTTCTAAAGAAATAAGTTCACTTTACAAAGAAAGGGCTTATTTTTTCAAAGTACAGCAATTAGACAGAAATGCAAAGCTCCCTTCACTTCAAACCATGCTTTGCAATGTTAGAAGCAAGTGCTTCCCATTTGCGACAAACTTATGCTTTTATCAGGAAAGCGTCAATAGAATTATGTACGCTTTCAAGAGGCAGTGCTTATCTTTCAAAGTACAGCATTTAGACAGAAATGCAAAACTCCGTTCCCCTCTAACAATGCTTTGCACTGTTAGGAGCAAGTGCTTCTCTTTTGAGAGAAATATATGTACGTTTATATCCGAAACTTCTCAAGAAATAAGTACACTTTCAAGAGAAAGTGCTCATCTTTCATAGAACAGCATTTAGAAAGAAATGCAACAGTCCATTCAGTACTAGCAATGCTTTCAATCTTTGAAGCAAGTGATTCTCATTTGCGAGAAACACATATACGTTTCGCAGGAAAACTTCTAAAAAATTATGTACACTTTCAAAAGAAAGTGCTTATCTTTCAAAGGACAGCATTTGGACAGAAATGCCACACACCATTCCATTCTAACGATGAATTACACTGTGAGAAGCAAGTGCTTGTCTTATGAGAAAAACGCATGTGCGTTTCTTTCTCAAGCTGCTAACGAAATAAGTATACTTACAAAAGAAAGAGCTTATCTTTCAAAATACAGCATTTGGACAGAAATGCAAAACTCCGTTCCATTCTTAAAATGTTTTGCAGAGTTAGAAGCAAGTGCTTCTCTTTTGAGAGAAACGTATGTACGTTTCTATCTGAAGCTTCTCAAGAAATAAGTACACTTTCAAAAGAAAGTGCTCATCTTTCATAGAACAGCATTTAGAAAGAAATGAAACAGTCCATTCAGTACTAGCAATGCTTTCCAATCTTTGAAGCAAGTGATTCTCATTTGCGAGAAACACATATGCGTTTCGCAGGAAAACTTCTAAAAATTATGTACACTTTCAAAAGAAAGTGCTTATCTTTCAAAGGACAGCATTTGGACAGAAATGCCACACACCATTCCATTCTAACAACACTTTAAACTGTTAGAAGCAAGTGTTTCTCTTTTCACAGAAACGCATGGGTGCTTAATGTGAAGCTTCCAAAGAAATAAGTACACTTTCAAAAAAATGTGTCCATCTTTCAAAGTACAGCATTTTGACAGAAATGCAATGCTCTCTTCATGTCTCACAATGCTTTGCACTCTTTCAAACTAATCCATCACTTTTGTGAGAAACAAGTGAAAAACTTATCTTTCAAAGAGCAGCATTTAGAAAGAAATGCAATACTCCCTTCACTTCTAGCAATGCTTAACGCTGTGAAAAGCAAATGCTTCTCTTCTGAGAGAAACTCCTATGCGTTTCTCAGGAAAGCTTCAACAGAACTACGTACACTTTCAAAAGAAAATGCTTATCTTTCAAAGGACAGCATTCTCTTCAACAGTGCTTTACAATTTTTGGAGCAAGAGCTTTCTTTTTGAGAGAAACGCCAATGGGTTTCACAGGAACGTGCCTTAAAAAATGTACACTTTCAAAAGAAAGTGCTTATCTCTCAAAGTACAGCATTTGGACAGAAATGCCACACACCATTCCATTCTAACAATGAATTACACTGTTAGAAGCAAGTGCTTGTCTTATGAGAAAAACGCATGTGCGTTTCTTTCTCAAGCTTCTAAAGAAATAAGTATACTTACAAAAGAAGGAGCTTATCTTTCAAAATACAGGATTTTATACAGAAATGCAACACAAGTTTCCTTCTTAAAATGTTTTGCAGTGTTAGAAGCAAGTGTTTCTCTTTTGAGAGAAACGTATGTACGTTTCTACCTGAAGCTTCTCAAGAAATGAGTACACTTTCAAAAGAAAGTGCTTATCGTTCATGGAATAGAATTTAGAAAGAAATGCAACAGTCTTTTCAGTACTAACAATGCTTTCCAATCTTTAAAGCAAGTGATTCTCATTTGTGAGAAACATATGCGTTTCACAGGAAGGCGTCTAAAAAATTATGGACATTTTCAAAAGAAAGTGTTTATCTTTAAAAGTACAAAATTTGACAGAAATGCAACACACCTTTTACTTCTAAAAATGCTTTACAGTGTTAGAAAGAAGGATTTCTCTTTTGAGAGTAGCACATGTGCATTTGATCCGAAGTTGCTAAAGAAATAAGTACACTTTTATAAGAAAGAGCTTCAAGTTCAAAGTAAAGCATTTAGAGAGAAGTGATTATCTTTCAAAGCACAGCATGCAGACAGAAAGGCAAAACTCAATGCCCTTCTAATACTGCTTTACGATGTTAGAAACAAGTGCTTCTCCTTTGCCAGAAACGCATATGCGTTTCTGTCTTAAGCTTCTAAAGAAATAAGTTCACTTTACAAAGAAAGGGCTTATTTTTTCAAAGTACAGCAATTAGACAGAAATGCAAAGCTCCCTTCACTTCAAACCATGCTTTGCAATGTTAGAAGCAAGTGCTTCCCATTTGCGACAAACTTATGCTTTTATCAGGAAAGCGTCAATAGAATTATGTACGCTTTCAAGAGACAGTGCTTATCTTTCAAAGTACAGCATTTAGACAGAAATGCAAAACTCCGTTCCCCTCTAACAATGCTTTGCACTGTTAGGAGCAAGTGCTTCTCTTTTGAGAGAAATATATGTACGTTTCTATCCGAAACTTCTCAAGAAATAAGTACACTTTCAAAAGAAAGTGCTCATCTTTCATAGAACAGCATTTAGAAAGAAATGCAACAGTCCATTCAGTACTAGCAATGCTTTCCAATCTTTGAAGCAAGTGATTCTCATTTGCGAGAAACACATATACGTTTCGCAAGGAAAACTTCTAAAAAATTATGTACACTTTCAAAAGAAAGTGCTTATCTTTCAAAGGACAGCATTTGGACAGAAATGCCACACACCATTCCATTCTAACGATGAATTACACTGTGAGAAGCAAGTGCTTGTCTTATGAGAAAAACGCATGTGCGTTTCTTTCTCAAGCTGCTAACGAAATAAGTATACTTACAAAAGAAAGAGCTTATCTTTCAAAATACAGCATTTGGACAGAAATGCAAAACTCCGTTCCATTCTTAAAATGTTTTGCAGAGTTAGAAGCAAGTGCTTCTCTTTTGAGAGAAACGTATGTACGTTTCTATCTGAAGCTTCTCAAGAAATAAGTACACTTTCAAAAGAAAGTGCTCATCTTTCATAGAACAGCATTTAGAAAGAAATGAAACAGTCCATTCAGTACTAGCAATGCTTTCCAATCTTTGAAGCAAGTGATTCTCATTTGCGAGAAACACATATGCGTTTCGCAGGAAAACTTCTAAAAATTATGTACACTTTCAAAAGAAAGTGCTTATCTTTCAAAGGACAGCATTTGGACAGAAATGCCACACACCATTCCATTCTAACAACACTTTAAACTGTTAGAAGCAAGTGTTTCTCTTTTCACAGAAACGCATGGGTGCTTAATGTGAAGCTTCCAAAGAAATAAGTACACTTTAAAAAAATTTGTCCATCTTTCAAAGTACTAGAATTTTGACAGAAATGCAATGCTCTTTTCATGTCTCACAATGCTTTGCACTCTTTCAAACTAGTCCATCACTTTTGTGAGAAACAAGTGAAAAACTTATCTTTCAAAGAGCAGCATTTAGAAAGAAATGCAATACTCCCTTCACTTCTAACAATGGCTTAACGCTGTGAAAAGCAAATGCTTCTCTTCTGAGAGAAACTCCTATGCGTTTCTCAGGAAAGCTTCAACAGAACTACGTACACTTTCAAAAGAAAATGCTTATCTTTCAAAGGACAGCATTCTCTTCAACAGTGCTTTACAATTTTTGGAGCAAGAGCTTTCTTTTTGAGAGAAACGCCAATGGGTTTCACAGGAACGTGCCTTAAAAAATGTACACTTTCAAAAGAAAGTGCTTATCTCTCAAAGGACAGCATTTGGACAGAAATGCCACACACCATTCCATTCTAACAATGAATTACACTGTTAGAAGCAAGTGCTTGTCTTATGAGAAAAACGCATGTGCGTTTCTTTCTCAAGCTTCTAAAGAAGTAAGTATACTTATAAAAGAAAGAGCTTATCTTTCAAAATACAGGATTTTATACAGAAATGCAACACAAGTTTCCGTCTTAAAATGTTTTGCAGTGTTAGAAGCCAGTGTTTCTCTTTTGAGAGAAACGTATGTACGTTTCTACCTGAAGCTTCTCAAGAAATGAGTACACTTTCAAAAGAAAGTGCTTATCGTTCATGGAATAGAATTTAGAAAGAAATGCAACAGTCTTTTCAGTACTAACAATGCTTTCCAATCTTTGAAGCAAGTGATTCTCATTTGTGAGAAACATATGTGTTTCACAGGAAGGCGTCTAAAAAATTATGGACATTTTCAAAAGAAAGTGTTTATCTTTAAAAGTACAAAATTTGACAGAAATGCAACACACCTTTTACTTCTAAAAATGCTTTACAGTGTTAAAAAGAAGGATTTCTCTTTTGAGAGTAACACATGTGCATTTGATCCGAAGTTGCTAAAGAAATAAGTACACTTTTAAAAGAAAGAGCTTCAAGTTCAAAGTAAAGCATTTAGAGAGAAGTGATTATCTTTCAAAGCACAGCATGCAGACAGAAAGGCAAAACTCAATGCCCTTCTAATACTGCTTTACGATGTTAGAAACAAGTGCTTCTCCTTTGCCAGAAACGCATATGCGTTTCTGTCTTAAGCTTCTAAAGAAATAAGTTCACTTTACAAAGAAAGGGCTTATTTTTTCAAAGTACAGCAATTAGACAGAAATGCAAAGCTCCCTTCACTTCAAACCATGCTTTGCAATGTTAGAAGCAAGTGCTTCCCATTTGCGACAAACTTATGCTTTTATCAGGAAAGCGTCAATAGAATTATGTACGCTTTCAAGAGACAGTGCTTATCTTTCAAAGTACAGCATTTAGACAGAAATGCAAAACTCCGTTCCCCTCTAACAATGCTTTGCACTGTTAGGAGCAAGTGCTTCTCTTTTGAGAGAAATATATGTACGTTTCTATCCGAAACTTCTCAAGAAATAAGTACACTTTCAAAAGAAAGTGCTCATCTTTCATAGAACAGCATTTAGAAAGAAATGCAACAGTCCATTCAGTACTAGCAATGCTTTCCAATCTTTGAAGCAAGTGATTCTCATTTGCGAGAAACACATATACGTTTCGCAGGAAAACTTCTAAAAAATTATGTACACTTTCAAAAGAAAGTGCTTATCTTTCAAAGGACAGCATTTGGACAGAAATGCCACACACCATTCCATTCTAACGATGAATTACACTGTGAGAAGCAAGTGCTTGTCTTATGAGAAAAACGCATGTGCGTTTCTTTCTCAAGCTGCTAACGAAATAAGTATACTTACAAAAGAAAGAGCTTATCTTTCAAAATACAGCATTTGGACAGAAATGCAAAACTCCGTTCCATTCTTAAAATGTTTTGCAGAAGTTAGAAGCAAGTTCTTCTCTTTTGAGCAGAAACGTATGTACGTTTCTATCTGAAGCTTCTCAAGAAATAAGTACACTTTCAAAAGAAAGTGCTCATCTTTCATAGAACAGCATTTAGAAAGAAATGAAACAGTCCATTCAGTACTAGCAATGCTTTCCAATCTTTGAAGCAAGTGATTCTCATTTGCGAGAAACACATATGCGTTTCGCAGGAAAACTTCTAAAAATTATGTACACTTTCAAAAGAAAGTGCTTATCTTTCAAAGGACAGCATTTGGACAGAAATGCCACACACCATTCCATTCTAACAACACTTTAAACTGTTAGAAGCAAGTGTTTCTCTTTTCACAGAAACGCATGGGTGCTTAATGTGAAGCTTCCAAAGAAATAAGTACACTTTAAAAAAATGTGTCCATCTTTCAAAATACTGAATTTTGACAGAAATGCAATGCTCTTTTCATGTCTCACAATGCTGTGCACTCTTTCAAACTAATCCATCACTTTTGTGAGAAACAAGTGAAAAACTTATCTTTCAAAGAGCAGCATTTAGAAAGAAATGCAATACTCCCTTCACTTCTAACAATGCTTAACGCTGTGAAAAGCAAATGCTTCTCTTCTGAGAGAAACTCCTATACGTTTCTCAGGAAAGCTTCAACAGAACTACGTACACTTTCAAAAGAAAATGCTTATCTTTCAAAGGACAGCATTCTCTTCAACAGTGCTTTACAATTTTTGGAGCAAGAGCTTTCTTTTTGAGAGAAACGCCAATGGGTTTCACAGGAACGTGCCTTAAAAAATGTACACTTTCAAAAGAAAGTGCTTATCTCTCAAAGTACAGCATTTGGACAGAAATGCCACACACCATTCCATTCTAACAATGAATTACACTGTTAGAAACAAGTGCATGTCTTATAAAAACGCATGTGCGTTTCTTTCTCAAGCTTCTAAAGAAGTAAGTATACTTACAAAAGAAAGAGCTTATCTTTCAAAATACAGGATTTTATACAGAAATGCAACACAAGTTTCCTTCTTAAAATGTTTTGCAGTGTTAGAAGCCAGTGTTTCTCTTTTGAGAGAAACGTATGTACGTTTCTACATGAAGCTTCTCAAGAAATAAGTACACTTTCAAAAGAAAGTGCTCGTCTTTCATAGAACAGCATTTAGAAAGAAATGCAACAGTCCATTCAGTACTAGCAATGCTTTCCAATCTTTGAAGCAAGTGATTCTCATTTGCGAGAAACACATATGCGTTTCGCAGGAAAACTTCTAAAAATTATGTACACTTTCAAAAGAAAGTGCTTATCTTTCAAAGGACAGCATTTGGACAGAAATGCCACACACCATTCCATTCTAACAACACTTTAAACTGTTAGAAGCAAGTGTTTCTCTTTTCACAGAAACGCATGGGTGCTTAATGTGAAGCTTCCAAAGAAATAAGTACACTTTCAAAAAATGTGTCCATCTTTCAAAGTACAGCATTTTGACAGAAATGCAATGCTCTCTTCATGTCTCACAATGCTTTGCACTCTTTCAAACTAATCCATCCCTTTTGTGAGAAACAAGTGAAAAACTTATCTTTCAAAGAGCAGCATTTAGAAAGAAATGCAATACTCCCTTCACTTCTAACAATGGTTAACGCTGTGAAAAGCAAATGCTTCTCTTCTGAGAGAAACTCCTATGCGTTTCTCAGGAAAGCTTCAACAGAACTACGTACACTTTCAAAAGAAAATGCTTATCTTTCAAAGGACAGCATTCTCTTCAACAGTGCTTTACAATTTTTGGAGCAAGAGCTTTCTTTTTGAGAGAAACGCCAATGGGTTTCACAGGAACGTGCCTTAAAAAATGTACACTTCCAAAAGAAAGTGCTTATCTCTCAAAGTACAGCATTTGGACAGAAATGCCACACACCATTCCATTCTAACAATGAATTACACTGTTAGAAGCAAGTGCTTGTCTTATGAGAAAAACGCATGTGCGTTTCTTTCTCAAGCTTCTAAAGAAATAAGTATACTTACAAAAGAAAGAGCTTATCTTTCAAAATACAGGATTTTATACAGAAATGCAACACAAGTTTCCTTCTTAAAATGTTTTGCAGTGTTAGAAGCCAGTGTTTCTCTTTTGAGAGAAACGTATGTACGTTTCTACCTGAAGCTTCTCAAGAAATAAGTACACTTTCAAAAGAAAGTGCTTATCGTTCATGGAATAGAATTTAGAAAGAAATGCAACAGTCTTTTCAGTACTAACAATGCTTTCCAATCTTTGAAGCAAGTGATTCTCATTTGTGAGAAACATATGCGTTTCACAGGAAGGCGTCTAAAAAATTATGGACATTTTCAAAAGAAAGTGTTTATCTTTAAAAGTACAAAATTTGACAGAAATGCAACACACCTTTTACTTCTAAAAATGCTTTACAGTGTTAGAAAGAAGGATTTCTCTTTTGAGAGTAACACATGTGCATTTGATCCGAAGTTGCTAAAGAAATAAGTACACTTTTAAAAGAAAGAGCTTCAAGTTCAAAGTAAAGCATTTAGAGAGAAGTGATTATCTTTCAAAGCACAGCATGTAGACAGAAAGGCAAAACTCAATGCCCTTCTAATACTGCTTTACGATGTTAGAAACAAGTGCTTCTCCTTTGCCAGAAACGCATATGCGTTTCTGTCTTAAGCTTCTAAAGAAATAAGTTCACTTTACAAAGAAAGGGCTTATTTTTTCAAAGTACAGCAATTAGACAGAAATGCAAAGCTCCCTTCACTTCTAACCATGCTTTGCAATGTTAGAAGCAAGTGCTTCCCATTTGCGACAAACATATGCTTTTATCAGGAAAGCGTCAATAGAATTACGTACGCTTTCAAGAGATAGTGCTTATCTTTCAAAGTACAGCATTTAGACAGAAATGCACAACTCCGTTCCCTTCTAACAATGCTTTGCACTGTTAGGACCAAGTGCTTCTCTTTTGGGAGAAATATATGTGCGTTTCTATCCGAAGCATCTCAAGAAATAAGTACACTTTCAAAAGAAAGTGCTCATATTTCATAGAACAGCTTTTAGAAACAAATGCAACAGTCCATTCAGTACTAGCAATGCTTTCCAATCTTTTAAGCAAGTGATTCTCATTGGCGAGAAACACATATGCATTTCGCAGGAAAACTTCTAAAAATTATGTAAACTTTCAAAAGAAAGTGCTTATCTTTCAAAGGACAGCATTTTAACAGAAATGCCACACCCCATTCCATTCTAACAATGCTTTAAACTGTTAGAAGCAAGTGTTTCTCTTTTCACAGAAAAGCATGGGTGCTTAATGTGAAGTTTCCAAAGAAATAAGTACACTTTCAAAAAAATGTGTCCATCTTTCAAAGTACATTGACAGAATGCAATGCTTTTACAGATACAATGCTTTGTACTCTTTCAAACAAATCCATCACTTTTGTGAGAAACAAGTGAAAAACTTATCTTTCAAAGAGCATCATTTAGAAAGAAATACAATACTCCCTTCACTTCTAACAATGCTTAATGCTGTGAAAAGCAAATGCTTCTCTTCTGAGAGAAACTCCTATGCGTTTCTCAGGAAAGCTTCAATAGAACTACGTACACTTTCAAAAGAAAATGCTTATCTTTCAAAGGACAGCATTCTCTTCAACAGTGCTTTACAAGTTTTGGAGCAAGAGCTTGCTTTTTGAGAGAAACGCCAATGGGTTTCACAGGAACGTGCCTAAAAAATGTACACTTTCAAAAGAAAGTGCTTATCTCTCAAAGGACAGCATTTGGACAGAAATGCCACACACCATTGCATTCTAACGATGAATTACACTGTTAGAAGCAAGTGCTTGTCTTATGAGAAAAATGCTTGTGCGTTTCTTTCTCAAGCTTCTAAAGAAATAAGTATACTTACAAAAGAAAGAGCTTATCTTTCAAAATACAGCATTTGGACAGAAATGCAACACACGTCTCCTTCTTAAAATGTTTTGCAGTATTAGAAGCAAGTGTTTCTCTTTTGAGAGAAACGTATGTACGTTTCTACCTGAAGCTTCTCAAGAAATAAGCACACTTTCAAAAGAAAGTGCTTATCTTTCATAGAACAGAATTTAGAAAGAAATGCAACAGTCTTTTCAGAATTAACAATGCTTTCCAATCTTTGAAGCAAGTGATTCTCAGTTGCGAGAAACATATGCGTTTCGCAGGATAACTTCTAATAAATTATGTACATTTTCAAAAGAAAGTGCTTATCTCTCAAAGGACAGCATTTGGACAGAAATGCCACACACCATTCCATTCTAACAATGAATTACACTGTTAGAAGCAAGTGCTTGTCTTATGAGAAAAACGCTTGTGCGTTTCTTTCTCAAGCTTCTAAAGAAATAAGTATACTTACAAAAGAAAGAGCTTATCTTTCAAAATACAGCATATGGACAGAAATGCAACACACGTCTCCTTCTTAAAATGTTTTGCAGTATTAGAAGCAAGTGTTTCTCTTTTGAGAGAAACTTATGTACGTTTCTACCTGAAGCTTCTCAAGAAATAAGTACACTTTCAAAAGAAAGTGCTTATCTTTCATAGAACAGAGTTTAGAAAGAAATGCAACAGTCTTTTCAGTACTAACAGTGCTTTCCAATCTTTGAAGCAAGTGATACTCATTTGTGAGAAACATATGCATTTCAAAGGAAGGCGTCCAAAAAATTATGGACATTTTCAAAAGAAAGTGTTTATCTTAAAAGGAAAAAATTTGACAGAAATGCAACACACCTTTTACTTCTAAAAATGCTTTACAGTGTTAGAAGGAAGGATTTCTCTTTTGAGAGTAACGCATGTTTATTTGATCCGAAGTTTCTAAAGAAATAAGTACACTTTTAAAAGAAAGAGCTTCAAGTTCAAAGTAAAGCATTTAGAGAGAAGTGATTATCTTCAAAGCACTGCATGTAGACAGAAAGGCAAAACTCAATGCCCTTCTAATACTGCTTTACGATGTTAGAAACAAGGGCTTCTCCTTTGCCAGAAACGCATATGCGTTTCTGTCTTAAGCTTCCAAAGAAATAAGTGCACTTCATAAAGAAAGGGCTTATTTTTTCAAAGTACAGCAATTAGACAGAAGTGCAACGCTCCCTTCTTTGCTTTGCAATGTTAGAAGCAAGTGCTTCCCATTTACGACAAACAAATATGCTTTTATCAGGAAAGCGTCAATAGAATTACGTACGCTTTCAAGAGACAGTGCTTATCTTTCAAAGTACAGCATTTAGACAGAAATGCACAACTCCGTTCCCTTCTAACAATGCTTTGCACTGTTAGGACCAAGTGCTTCTCTTTTGGGAGAAATATATGTGCGTTTCTATCCGAAGCATCTCAAGAAATAAGTACACTTTCAAAAGAAAGTGCTCATATTTCATAGAACAGCTTTTAGAAACAAATGCAACAGTCCATTCAGTACTAGCAATGCTTTCCAATCTTTTAAGCAAGTGATTCTCATTGGCGAGAAACACATATGCATTTCGCAGGAAAACTTCTAAAAATTATGTACACTTTCAAAAGAAAGTGCTTATCTTTCAAAGGACAGCATTTTAACAGAAATGCCACACACCATTCCATTCTAACAATGCTTTAAACTGTTAGAAGCAAGTGTTTCTCTTTTCACAGAAAAGCATGGGTGCTTAATGTGAAGTTTCCAAAGAAATAAGTACACTTTCAAAAAAATGTGTCCATCTTTCAAAGTACAGCATTTTGACAGATACAATGCTTTGTACTCTTTCAAACAAATCCATCACTTTTGTGAGAAACAAGTGAAAAACTTATCTTTCAAAGAGCATCATTTAGAAAGAAATACAATACTCCCTTCACTTCTAACAATGCTTAATGCTGTGAAAAGCAAATGCTTCTCTTCTGAGAGAAACTCCTATGCGTTTCTCAGGAAAGCTTCAATAGAACTACGTACACTTTCAAAAGAAAATGCTTATCTTTCAAAGGACAGCATTCTCTTCAACAGTGCTTTACAATTTTTGGAGCAAGAGCTTGCTTTTTGAGAGAAACGCCAATGGGTTTCACAGGAACGTGCCTAAAAAAATGTACACTTTCAAAAGAAAGTGCTTATCTCTCAAAGTACAGCAGTTGGACAGGAATGCCACAAAAATTTCCATTCTAACAATGAATTACTCTGTTGGAAGCAAGTGCTTGTCTTATGAGAAAAACGCTTGTGCGTTTCTTTCTCAAGCTTCTGAAGAAATAAGTATACTTACAAAAGAAAGAGCTTATCTTTTAAAATACAGGATTTTATACAGAAATGCAACACACGTTTCCTACTTAAAATGTTTTGCAGTATTAGAAGCAAGTGTTTCTTTTTTGAGAGAAATTTATGTACGTTTCTACCTGAAGCTTCTCAAGAAATAAGTACACTTTCAAAAGAAAGTGCTTATCTTTCATAGAACAGAGTTTAGAAAGAAATGCAACAGTCTTTTCAGTATTAACAATGCTTTCCAATCTTTGAAGCAAGTGATTCTCATTTGTGAGAAACATATGCATTTCATAGGAAGGCGTCTAAAAATTTATAGACATTTTCAAAAGAAAGTGTTTATCTTTAAAAGTACAAAATTTGACAGAAATGCAACACACCTTTTACTTCTAAAAATGCTTTACAGTGTTAGAAGGAAGGATTTCTCTTTTGAGAGTAACGCATGTGCATTTGATCCGAAGTTTCTAAAGAAATAAGTACACTTTTAAAAGAAAGAGCTTCAAGTTCAAAGTAAAGCATTTAGAGAGAAGAGATTATCTTTCAAAGCACAGCATGTAGACAGAAAGGCAAAACTCAATGCCCTTCTAATACTGCTTTACGATGTTAGAAACAAGGGCTTCTCCTTTGCCAGAAACGCATATGCGTTTCTGTCTTAAGCTTCCAAAGAAATAAGTGCACTTTACAAAGAAAGGGCTTATTTTTTCAAAGTACAGCAATTAGACAGAAATGCAATGCTCCCTTCACTTCTAACAATGCTTTGCAATGTTAGAAGCAAGTGCTTCCCATTTGCGACAAACACATATGCTTTTATCAGGAAAGCGTCAATAGAAATACGTACGCTTTCAAGAGAAAGTGATTATCTTTCAAATTACAGCATTTAGACAGAAATGCAAAACTCTGTTCCTTCTAACAATGCTTTGCACTGTTAAGAGCAAATGCTCTCTTTTGAGAGAAATATATGTACGTTTCTATCCGAAGCTCCTCAAGAAATAAGTACTCTTTCAAAAGAAAGTGCTCATCTTTCATAGAACAGCATTTAGAAAGAAATGCAACAGTCCATTCAGTAGTAGCAGTGCTTTCCAATCTTTGAAGCAAGTGATTTACATTTGCGAGAAAAACATATGCGTTTCGCAGGAAAACTTCTAAAAAATTATGTACACTTTCAGAAGAAAGTGCTTATCTTTCAAAGGACAGCATTTGGGCAGAAATGCCACACACCATTCCATTCAAACAACGCTTTAAACTGTTAGAAGCAAGTGTTTCTCTTTTCACAGAAACGCATGGGTGCTTAATGTGAAGCTTCCACAGAAATAAGTACACTTTCCAAAAAAGGGTCCATTTTTCAAAGTACAGCATTTTGACAGAAATGCAATGTTCTCTTCACATCTCACAATGCTTTGCACTCTTTCAAACAAATTCATCACTTTTGTGAGAAACAAGTGAAATCTTATCTTCCAAAGAGCAGCATTTAGAAAGAAATGCAATACTCTCTTCACTTCTAACAATGCTTAACGCTGTGAAAAGCAAATGCTTCTCTTCTGAGAGAAACTCCTATGCGTTTCTCAGGAAAGCTTCAATAGAACTACGTACACTTTCAAAAGAAAATGCTTATCTTTCAAAGGACAGCATTCTCTTCAACAGTGCTTTACAATTTTTGGAGCAAGAGCTTGCTTTTTGAGAGAAACGCCAATGGGTTTCACAGGAACGTGCCTAAAAAAATGTACACTTTCAAAAGAAAGTGCTTATCTCTCAAAGGACAGCATTTGGACAGAAATGCCACACACCATTGCATTCTAACGATGAATTACACTGTTAGAAGCAAGTGCTTGTCTTATGAGAAAAACGCTTGTGCGTTTCGTTCTCAAGCTTCTAAAGAAATAAGTATACTTACAAAAGAAAGAGCTTATCTTTCAAAATACAGCATTTGGACAGAAATGCAACACACGTTTCCTTCTTAAAATGTTTTGCAGTATTAGAAGCAAGTGTTTCTCTTTTGAGAGAAACGTATGTACGTTTCTACCTGAAGCTTCTCAAGAAATAAGCACACTTTCAAAAGAAAGTGCTTATCTTTCATAGAACAGAATTTAGAAAGAAATGCAACAGTCTTTTCAGAATTAACAATGCTTTCCAATCTTTGAAGCAAGTGATTCTCAGTTGTGAGAAACATATGCGTTTCACAGGAAAGCGTCCAAAAAATTATGTACATTTTCAAAAGAAAGATTTTATCTTTAAAAGTACAAAATTTGACAGAAATGCAACACACCTTTTACTTCTAAAAATGCTTTACAGTGTTAGAAGGAAGGATTTCTCTTTTGAGAGTAACGCATGTGCATTTGATCCGAAGTTTCTGAAGAAATAAGTACACTTTAAAAGAAAGAGCTTCATTTTCAAAGTAAAGCATTCAGAGAGAAGTGACTATCTTTCAAAGCACAGCATGTAGACAGAAAGGCAAAACTCAATGCCCTTCTAATACTGCTTTACGATGTTAGAAACAAGGGCTTCTCCTTTGCCAGAAACGCATATGCGTTTCTGTCTTAAGCTTCTAAAGAAATAAGTTCACTTTACAAAGAAAGGGCTTATTTTTTCAAAGTACAGCAATTAGACAGAAGTGCAACACTCCCTTCACTTCTAACAATGCTTTGCAATGTTAGAAGCAAGTGCTTCCCATTTGCGACAAACACATATGCTTTAATCAGGAAAGCGTCAATAGAATTACATACGCTTTCAAGAGAAAGTGCTTATCTTTCAAAGTACAGCATTTAGACAGAAATGCACAACTCCGTTCCCTTCTAACAATGCTTTGCACTGTTAGGAGCAAGTGCTTCTCTTTTGAGAGAAATATATGTACGTTTCTATCTGAAGCTTCTCAAGAAATAAGTAGTCTTTCAAAAGAAAGTGCTCATCTTTCATAGAACAGCATTTAGAAAGAAATGCAACAGTCCATTCAGTACCAGCAATGCTTACAAATCTTTGAAGCAAGTGATTCTCATTTGCGAGAAACACATATGCGTTTCACAGGAAAACTTCTAAAAAATTATGTACACTTTCAAAAGAAAGTGCTTATCTTTCAAAGGAAACGATTTGAACAGAAATGCCACACAGCATTCTATTCTAACAATGAATTACACTGTTAGAAGCAAGTGCTTGTCTTATGAGAAAAACGCATGTGCGTTTCCTTCTCAAGCTGCTAAAGAAATAAGTATACTTACAAAAGAACGTACTTATCTTTCAAAATACAGCATTTGGACAGAAATGCAAGACTCCATTCTCTTCTGAAAATGTTTTGCAGTGTTAGAAGCAAGTTCTTCTCTTTTGAGAGAAACTTATGTACGTTTCTACCTGAAGCTTCTCAAGAAATAAGTACACTTTCAAAAGAAAATGCTCATCTTTCATAGAACAGCTTTTAGAAACAAATGTAACAGTCCATTCAGTACTAGCAATGCTTTCCAATCTTTGAAGCAAGTGATTCTCATTTGCGAGAAACACATATGCGTTTCGCAGGAAAACTTCTAAAAATTATGTACACTTTCAAAAGAAAGTGCTTATCTTTCAAAGGACAGCATTTGAACAGAAATGCCACACACCATTCCATTCTAACAATGCTTTAAACTGTTAGAAGCAAGTGTTTCTCTTTTCACAGAAATGCATGGGTGCTTAATGTGAAGCTTCCAAAGAAATAAGTACACTTTCAAAAAAATGTGTCCATCTTTCAAAGTACAGCATTTTGACAGAAATGCAATGCTCTCTTCACGTCTCACAATTCTTTGCACTCTTTCAAACAAATCCATCACTTTTGTGGGAAACAAGTGAAATCTTATCTTTCAAAGAGCAGCATTTAGAAAGAAATGCAATACTCCCTTCACTTCTAACAATGCTTAATGCTGTGAAAAGCAAATGCTTCTCTTCTGAGAGAAACTCCTATGCATTTCTCAGGAAAGCTTCAATAGAACTACGTACACTTTCAAAAGAAAATGCTTATCTTTCAAAGGACAGCATTCTCTTCAACAGTGCTTTACAATTTTTGGAGCAAGAGCTTTCTTTTTGAGAGAAACGCCAATGGGTTTCACAGGAACGTGCCTAAAAAAATGTACACTTTCAAAAGAAAGTGCTTATCTCTCAAAGCACAGCAGTTGGACCGAAATGCCACACACCATTCCATTCTAACAATGAATTACACTGTTAGAAGCAAGTGCTTGTCTTATGAGAAAAACGCTTGTGCGTTTCTTTCTCAAGCTTCTAAAGAAATAAGTATACTTACAAAAGAAAGAGCTTATCTTTCAAAATACAGGATTTTATACAGAAATGCAACACACGTTTCCTTCTTAAAATGTTTTGTAGTGTTAGAAGCAAGTGTTTCTCTTTTGAGAGAAATTTATGTACGTTTCTACCTGAAGCTTCTCAAGAAATAAGTACACTTTCAAAAGAAAGTGCTTATCTTTCATAGAACAGAGTTTAGAAAGAAATGCAACAGTCTTTTCAGTACTAACAATGCTTTCCAGTCTTTGAAGCAAGTGATTCTCTTTTGTGAGAAACATATGCATTTCATAGGAAGGCATCTAAAAATTATGGACATTTTCAAAAGAAAGTGTTTATCTTTAAAATACAAAATTTGACAGAATGTAACACACCTTTTAGTTCTAAAAATGCTTTACAGTGTTAGAAGGAAGAATTTCTCTTTTGAGAGTAACGCATGTGTATTTGATCCGAAGTTTCTAGAGAAATAAGTCCACTTTTTTTTTTATATCCAACAGTTTATTGTGTTCTCTTTTTTTTTCTCTCATGGTTTATTTTGTTTATGTTTAAAAATTTCTATCTCCTTCCCTCCTCCTCCCCCCTCCCTCTCCTCCTCCTCCCCCTTCCCTCCCCTCCTTCTCTCCCTTCCCTCCCCTCCCCTCCACCCATACCTCCCCTCCCTCCCTCTCATGGCCAAGGAGCCATCAGTGTTCCCCACTCTATGCTAAGACCAAGGTCCTCCCAACTCCCCCCAGGTCCAGGAAGGTGATCGACCAAGCTGAGAAGGCTCCCACAGAGCCCGTACATGCAGAAGAATCAGAGCCCAGAGCCATTGTCCTTTGCTTCTCAGTCAGCCCCCGCTGTTGGCCACATTCAGAGAGACGGGTTTGGTCACATGATCCTTCAGTCCCATTCCAACTGGAGTTGGTGATCTCCCATTAGTTCTGTCCCACCGTCTCCATGAGTGAACGCACCCCTCTCGTTCCTGACTTTCTCCCTCATGTTCTCGCTCATTCTGCTCCTCATCAGGACCTTGGGAGCTCATTCCAGTGCTCCAATGTGGGGCTTAGTCACCTTCCCCATCTGTTGCCAGCTGGAGGTTCCCTCACGGTCCTGACTTTCTTTCTCACATTCCCTTTCCTTCTGCTCCTCATCAGGACCTTGGGAGCTCAGTCCGGTTCTCCAATGTGGGGCTCTGTCATTTTCTTCATCTATCGTCAGGTGGAGGTTCTATGGTGATATGCAAGAAATTCATCAGTATGGCTATAGGAACTGGCCTTTTCAGGCTCCCTCTCCTCAGCTGCCCAAGGAACTAACTGGGGGCGTCTCCCTGGAAACCTGGGAACCCCTCTAGGGTCAAGTCTCTTGACAACCATCAGGTAGCTCCTTAAATTAAGATATATGCTTCCCTGCTCCCATATCCACCCTTCCTATATCCCAAGCACCCCATTCCTCCGAGCTCCCGCCATTCTCCCCTTCACACTTTTCTCTCCACATCTCCCCTTGGCCCAGTCTTGCCCAACCTTCAAGTTCCCAGTTTTGCCTGGCGATCGTGTCTACTTCCAATATCCAGGAGGATTACTATATCTTTTTTTGGGAGTTCACCTTCTTATTATCTTCTCAAGGATCCCAAATTTATAGGCTCGATGTCCTTTAATTATGGCTAGAAACCGATTATGAGTGAGTACATCCCATGTTCATCTTTTTGGGTCTGGGTTACCTGAATCAGAATAGTGTTTTCTATTTCCTTCCATTTGCCTGCAAAATTCAAGATGTCATTGTTTTTTACCGCTGAGTAGTATTCTAGCATGTATATATTCCACAGTTTCTTCATCCATTCTTCCACTGAAGGGCATCTAGGTTGTTTCCAGAATCTGGCTATTACAAATATTGCTGCTATGAACATAGATGAGCATATGCTTTTGTTGTATGATTGGGCATCTCTTGGGTAGATTCCCAATATTGGAATTGCTGGGTCCTGGGGTAGGTTGATCCCGAATTTCCTGAGAAACCGCCACACTGCTTTCCAAAGTGGTTGCACAAGTGTGCATTCCCACCAGCAATGGATGAGTGTACCCCTTACCCCACAACCTCTCCAGCAAAGGTTATTATTGGTGTTTTGGATTTTAGCCAATCTGACAGGTGTAAGATGATATCTCAAAGTTGTTTTGATTTGCATTTCCCTGATAGCTAAGGAGGTTGAGCATGACCTTAAGTGTCTTTTGGCCATTCGAACTTCTTCTGTTGAGAATTCTCTGTTCAGTTCAGCGCCCCATTTTTTAATTGGGTTAATTGGCATTTTACCGTCTAGTCTCTTGAGTTCCTTATATATTTTAGAGATCAGACCTTTGTCAGTTGCAGGGTTGGTGAAGATCTTTTCCCAGTCAGTAGGCTGCCTTTGTGTCTTAGTGACAATGTCCTTTGCTTGACAGATGCTGCTCAACTTCAGGAGGTCCCATTTATTCAATGTTGCCCTTAAAGTCTGTGCAGCTGGGGTTATGCGTAGGAAACGGTTCCCTGTGCCCATTTGTTGTAGAGTACTTCCCACTTTCTCCTCTATCAAGCTCAATGTGTTCAGATTAATATTGAGGTCTTTAATCCATTTGGACTTGAGTTTTGTGCATGGTGAATGATATGGATCTACTTTCATTTTTCTACAGGTTGACATCCAGTTATTCCAGCACCATTTGTTGAAGATGCCCTCTTCCTTCCATTGTGTACTTTTGGCTCCTTTATCAAAAATCAGGTGTTCATAGGTTTGTGGTTTAAGATCCGGGTCTTCTATACGATTCCATTGGTCAACTTCTCTGTTTTTATGCCAATACCAAGCTGTTTTCAATACTGTAGCTTTGTAATAGAGTTTGAAGTCAGGGATGGTAATGCCTCCAGAAGAACCTTTATTGTATAAGATTTTTTTGGCTATCCTGGGTTTCTTGTTTTTCTTTTTTTTTTTTTTAAACCTGAGATGCAAATCACTTCATTACTCAAATTAAAAAAAAAATCAAATGCGATAATATATTAGAAGATCTCTAAGAATGGCCAGAAAGATTTAGGATAAAAACATCATGTTAATACATTTCTTATATGACATCTTTCTTGACACTTTAAAGACTGATTCAGAAAAGTCATTCAAAATACACCTCTAGCTACCATAAAAGTTGGTTCTTTTGTTGTCCTGCCTTCCTTGCTGAGAAGAAGATTTAACTCTTAGCAGCTAATCTTTGTGACAAGTAATTGAAGCTATCAAGAGTCTTGTATGGTGGCAAGAAAATACTAAAAAGTATAAAGCCTAATAAGAAAAGAGCCTAAGAAGGTAACGGTAAGTATGAGCAGATGAGGAAGGACTAAATTCAAGTACAGACGTGAGTTTTGAAAGAGGGTGCAACAGTGGCTGTTTTTCCAGGTCTAACTCTGTCACGGAACTTTTGGTTTCAGTGTTGGATAACTACACAAAATATATTCGCAACATAAATGTAAAATTTAATGTGCAGTTTCACAGTTTCCTTTTCAAATGTTATTTGTAACTACATAGATGTTCACTAAGTTGCATGAAACTTCCAGTCTGGTTAATTTTGGTGTGCAAATTTCTTACTTATTTGCAAGAATTTATATATAATAAAATTTAATTATATAAAGTATAGCAAATAAGCCATTCAACTAACAACACCACAATAACAAACTGCTTCTATACTTCATATGTTTATTCTATAGGATCATATCAATAAATCTAAGGAAAAGATCTTCAAATCATACAACATTTTGATAGAGAGAAACCAACTCAGGAAATACTCTAATCAATATAACTTTCCTGGGTATGTGAAGTATGTAGGGAGAAATTTGAAACAACCCAGGGATTAAGCATGAGAACAGACCTAACAAAGGAAGAAGCTTCTGCATAGTCCTCATCCAGGAAAGAGGGGTCATGACGTTTCCTCACTAAACTCTCCATGGTCTTGTGTGACTGACAGGGTCTTGTGTCAAGTTAAATAAATCTTATTATTCTCCAGAGATAAGTTTTTCAATTATATGTGTAAGTAGAGTTTTATTAGACCATATCCACACCTGTTTGTAAAGCTTCCGTGAATAATTTTTTTTATATATTTAAAAATTTCCATCTACTTCCCTCCTCCTCCCCCCTCCCTCCCCTCCTCCTCCCCCTACCCTCACCTCCTTCTCCCCCTTCCCTCCCCTCCTTCTCCCCCTTCCCTCCCCTCCCCTCCACCCATACCTCCCCTCCCTCCCTCTCAAGGCCAAGGGGCCATCAGGGTTCCCCACTCTATGCTAAGACCAAGGTCCTCCCAACTCCCCCCAGGTCCAGGAAGGTGATCGACCAAGCTGAGAAGGCTCCCACAGAGCCCGTCCATGCAGAAGAATCAGAGCCATTGTCCTTTGCTTCTCAGTCAGCCCCCGCTGTTGGCCACATTCAGAGAGACGGGTTTGGTCGCATGATCCATCAGTCCCATTCCAACTAGAGTTGGTGATCTCCCATTAGTTCTGTCCCACCGTCTCCATGAGTGAATGCACCCCTCTCGTTCCTGACTTTCTCCCTCATGTTCTCGCTCCTTCTGCTCCTCATCAGGACCTTGGGAGCTCAGTCCAGTGCTCCAATGTGGGGCTCAGTCACCTTCCCCATCTGTCGCCAGATGGTTGTTCCCTCACGGTCCTGACTTTCTTTCTCATGTTCTCTCTCCTTCTGCTCCTCATCAGGACCTTGGGAGCTCAGTCCGGTGCTCCAATGTGGGGCTCTGTCATTTTCTTCATCTATCGTCAGGTGGAGGTTCTATGGTGATATGCAAGAAATTCATCAGTATGGCTATAGGAACTGGCCTTTTCAGGCTCCCTCTCCTCAGCTGCCCAAGGAACTAACTGGGGGCGTCTCCCTGGAAACCTGGGAACCCCTCGAGGGTCAAGTCTCTTGACAACCCTCAGGTAGCTCCTTAAATTAAGATATATGCTTCCCTGCTCCCATATCCACCCTTCCTATATCCCAAGCACCCCATTCCTCCGAGCTCCCCCCGTTCTCCCCTTCACACTTTTCTCTCCCCATCTTCCCTTGGCCCAGTCTTGCCCAACCCTCAAGTTCCCAATTTTGCCTGGCGATCGTGTCTGATTCCAATATCCAGGAGGATTACTATATCTTTTTTTGGAAGTTCACCTTCTTATTATCTTCTCAAGGATCCCAAATTTATAGGCTCGATGTTCCTTAATTATGGCTAGAAACCGATTATGAGTGAGTACATCCCATGTTCATCTTTTTGGGTCTGGGTTACCTCACTCAGAATAGTGTTTTCTATTTCCATCCATTTGCCTGCAAAATTCAAGATGTCATTGTTTTTTACCGCTGAGTAGTATTCTAGCATGTATATATTCCACAGTTTCTTCATCCATTCTTCCACTGAAGGGCATCTAGGTTGTTTCCAGGATCTGGCTATTACAAATAATGCTGCTATGAACATAGATGAGCATATGCTTTTGTTGTATGATTGGGCATCTCTTGGGTAGATTCCCAATAGTGGAATTGCTGGGTCCTGGGGTAGGTTGATCCCGAATTTCCTGAGAAACCACCACACTGCTTTCCAAAGTGGTTGCACAAGTGTGCATTCCCACCAGCAATGGATGAGTGTACCCCTTACCCCACAACCTCTCCAGCAAAGGTTATTATTGGTGTTTTGGATTTTAGCCAATCTGACAGGTGTAAGATGATATCTCAAAGTTGTTTTGATTTGCATTTCCCTGATAGCTAGGGAGGTTGAGCATGACCTTAAGTGTCTTTTGGCCATTCGAACTTCTTCTGTTGCGAATTCTCTGTTCAGTTCAGCGCCCCATTTTTTAATTGGGTTAATTGGCATTTTACCGTCTAGTCTCTTGAGTTCCTTATATATTTTAGAGATCAGACCTTTGTCAGTTGCAGGGTTGGTGAAGATCTTTTCCCAGTCAGTAGGCTGCCTTTGTGTCTTAGTGACAATGTCCTTTGCTTTACAGATGCTGCTCAACTTCAGGAGGTCCCATTTATTCAATGTTGCCCTTAAAGTCTGTGCAGCTGGGGTTATACGTAGGAAACGGTTCCCTGTGCCCATTTGTTGTAGAGTACTTCCCACTTTCTCCTCTATCAAGCTCAATGTGTTCAAATTAATATTGAGGTCTTTAATCCATTTGGACTTGAGTTTTGTGCATGGTGATAGATATGGATCTACTTTCATTCTTCTACAGGTTGACATCCAGTTATTCCAGCACCATTTGTTGAAGATGCCCTCTTTCTTCCATTGTGTACTTTTAGCTCCTTTATCAAAAATCAGGTGTTCATAGGTTTGTGGTTTAAGATCCGGGTCTTCTATACGATTCCATTGGTCAACCTCTCTGTTTTTATGCCAATACCAAGCCGTTTTCAATACTGTAGCTTTGTAATAGAGTTGAAGTCAGGGATGGTAATGCCTCCAGAAGAACCTTTATTGTATAAGATTTTTTTGGCTCTCCTGGGTTTCTTGTTTTTCCATATAAAGTTGATTAGTTTCCTCTCAATCTCTGTGAAGAATTTTAATGGGACCTTGATTGGGATTGCATTGAATCTATAGATTGCTTTTGGTAGAATTGCCATTTTTACTATGTTGATCCTCCCAATCCACGAGCAGGGGAGATCCTTCCATTTTCTGGTATCCTCTTCAATTTCTTTCTTGAAAGACTTAAAGTTCTTGTCAAATAAATCCTTCACTTCCTTGGTTAGAGATACTCCCAGATATCTTATGCTATTTGTGGCTATTGTGAAAGGTGATACTTCTCTGATTTCCCTCTCTGCTTCCTTATCCTTTGTGTATAGGAGGGCGACTGATTTTTTGGAGTTGATCTTGTAACCTGCCACGTTACTGAAGGCGTTTATCAGCTGTAGGAGTTCTTTGGTGGAGTCTTTGGGGTCGCTTATGTATACTATCATATCATCTGTAAATAATGAAAGTTTAACTTCTTCCTTTCCAAATTGAATCCCCTTGATTCCCTTATGTTGTCTTATTGCTATTGCTAGAACTTCAAGCACTATATTGAAGAGATAAGGAGAGAGTGGACAGCCTTGTCGTGTTCCTGAATTTAGTGGGATAGCCTTGAGTTTCTCTCCGTTTAATTTGATGTTAGCTGTCGGCTTGCTGTAAATAGCTTTTATTATATTTAGGAATGACCCTTGTATCCCTAATCTCTCCAAGACCTTTATCATAAAAGGGTGCTGAATTTTGTCAAATGCTTTTTCAGCATCTAATGAGATGACCATATGGTTTTTTTTCCTTCAGTTTATTTATATGATGGATTACATTGATAGATTTTCGTATGTTGAACCAGCCCTGCATCTCTGGGATGAAGCCTACTTGATCGTAATGGATAGTTTTTCTAATGTGTTCTTGGATTCGGTTAGCCAGTATTTTATTGAGAATTTTTGCGTCAATGTTCATGAGTGAGATTGGCCTGTAATTCTCTTTCTTGGTTGAGTCTTTGTGTGGTTTAGGTATCAGGGTAACTGTAGCTTCATAGAAGGAATTTGGCAGTGACTCTTGTGTTTCTATATTATGGAATACCTTAAGGAGTATAGGTATTAGGTCTTCTTGGAAGTTCTGGTAGAATTCCGCATTGAAACCATCTGGTCCTGGGCTCTTTTTGGTAGGGAGGTTTCTGATAACAGTTTCTAATTCTTCGCAACTAACAGGACGATTTAGAGCATTTACATGGTCCTGGTTTAACTTTGGTATATGGTATTTATCTAAAAAACTGTCCATTTCTTTTACATTTTCCAATTTTGTGGCATACAGGCTTTTGTAGTAAGATCTAATGATTCTCTGAATTTCTTCTGTGTCTGTGGTTATGTCCCCCTTTTCATTTCTGATCTTATTAATTTGCGTGTTCTCCCTCTGCCGTTTGATTAGTTTGGCTAAGGGTTTGTCAATCTTGTTGATTTTCTCCAAGAACCAGCTTCTTGTTTCATTGATTCTTTGGATTGTTTTCTGTGTTTCTATTTTGTTGATTTCTGCCCTCAATTTGATTATTTCCAGTCTTCTACTTCTCCTAGGTGAGTCTGCTTCTTTTTTTTCCAGAGCTTTCAGGTGTGCTGTTAAGTCACCAATGAGCGCTTTCTCCGTTTTCTTTAAGTGGGCACTTAGTGCTATGAACTTTCCTCTTAGCACTGCTTTCATTGTGTCCCATAGGTTTGAGTATGTTGTGTCTTTGTTTTCATTATATTCAAGAAAGACTTTAATTTCTTTCTTTATTTCTTCCTTGACCCAGGTGTGGGTCAGTAGTTGACTGTTCAGTTTCCATGAGTTTGTGGGCTTTCTGGGGGTAGCATTGTTGTTGAATTCTAATTTTAATCCATGGTGATCCGATAAGACACAGGTGGTTACTAATATTTTTTTGTAACTGTGGAAGTTTGCTTTGTTACCAAGTATATGGTCAATTTTCGAAAAGGTTCCATGAGCCGCAGAGAAGAAGGTATATTCTTTCCTATTTGGGTGGAATGTTCTATAGATGTCTGTTAAGTCCATTTGGTTCATTACCTCCATTAAGTCTTTCAATTCTCTGTTAGGTTTCTGTCTGATTGACCTGTCCATTGGTGAGAGAGGGGTGTTGAAGTCTCCAACTATTAGTGTGTGTGGTTTGATGGCTGCCTTGAGTTCTAGAAGTGTTTCTTTTACATAAGTGGGAGCTTTTATATTAGGGGCATAGATATTCAGGATTGAGACTTCATTCTGATGGATTTTTCCTGTTATGAGTATAAAGTGTCCCTTTCCATCTCTTCTGATTGATTTTAGTTTGAAGTCAACTTTGTTGGAAATTAGTATGGCCACACCTGCTTGTTTCTTAGGGCCATTTGCTTGATAAACCTTTTCCCAACCCTTTACTCTGAGTAGGTGTCTGTCTTTGTGTTTGAGGTGTGTTTCTTGTAAACAGCAAAATGTTGGATTCTGTTTTCGTATCCAGTCTCTTAGCCTGTGCCTTTTTATAGGTGAATTGAGTCCATTGATATTAAGTGATATTAATGACCAGTGCTTGTTAACTTCAGTCATTTTTAGTAGTAGAGTTTGTGTGTTTCCCTTCTTCTAGTTGTGCTGGTGAAGGGTCGCTAGATGCCTGAGTTATTGTCGGCGTTGTTGGACTCCTTGGTTTGTGATTTTCCTTCTATTACTTTCTGCAAGGCTGGATTTGTGGCTGCGTATTGTTTAAATCTGTTTTTGTCCTGGAATATCTTGTTTTCTCCATCAATGGTGAATGCAAGCTTTGCTGGGTATAATAGTCTAGGCTTGCATCCATGTTCCCTAAGTGTCTGTAGCACATCTATCCAAGCTCTTCTGGCTTTCATGGTTTCCATTGAGAAATCAGGTGTAATTCTGATAGGTTTCCCTTTATATGTTACTTGACCTTTTTCCTTTGCAGCTCTTAATATCTGTTCTTTATTCTGTATGTTTTGTGTTTTGATTATTATATGGCGTGGGGATGCTTTCTTTTGATCCAGTCTATTTGGTGTTCTGTAGGCTTCTTGTACCTTCATAGGAACATCCTTCTTTAGGTTGGGGAAGTTTTCTTCTATAATTTTGTTGAATATGTTTTCTGGGCCTTTGAGTTGTAATTCTTCTCCTTCTTCTACCCCAATTATTCTTAGGTTTGGTCTTTTCATGGTGTCCCAGATTTCCTGAATGTTTTGTGTTAAGAATTTGTTAGATTTGTTTAGTTCTTTAATCTGTGAGTTTATTTCCTCTATAGTATCTTCAGAGTCCGAGATTCTTTCTTCCATCTCTTGTATTCGGTTGGAAATACTTGTCTCTGAAGTTTCTGTTCGTTTACTCAGAGTTTCCATTTCCAGTCGTCCCTCAGATTGTGTTTTCTTCAATACCTCCATTTCATTTATCAGGTCTTGTACTGTTTCCCTTACCTGTTTGATTGCTTTTTCTTGTTTTTCTTGTTTTTCTTGGGTATCTTTGAGAGATTTATTTATTTCGTCTACCTTTTTGTTTGTCATCTCCATTTCTTTATGGCAGTTTTTTACCTCCTGTTTAAGGTCCTCTATTATTTTCATAAAGTACTGTTTAATGTCGGTTTCTTCTATATCTTCTTTTGTAGGGTGTTCAATTCTTGTTGTTTCGGGATGTCTGGCTTGTGGTGATGTCATGTTGCCTTTCATGCTGTTATAGGAGCTCCTGCATTGGCGCCTGCCCATCTCTTCCTTCAAAAGGAGCCCAGAGTCGTTTGGTGTCCTAGACCAATCTTTGCTGTGACTGAAACTGGTTGGATCTCCCCAGTGCCAGAGGAGGACCTATTCCTTGCGTCACAATCTGAAGAAGCCCGCACTCCCTTGCAGGAATCCTCGGACCTGCCTGGAGGCCAGAGTTTGACTCCTCTGGGTGGATGGCCAGCTCAGATGGAATGTCAGGGCACAGGATCAGGGATTCCAGGCAGCCCAGGGTCGCAGCCCAGACAAAAGGGCTAAGGTGGGGGCAGGGCGGGATGGAATACCACACAGCAAACCTGGCAGCACAATCTGAAGGAGCCCGCACCCCTCCGCAGGAATCCTCAGACCTGCCTGGAGGCCAGAGTCTGACCCCTTTGGTTGGATGGCCTTAGAACAGGAGCAGGACACCTGAGAACACTAGGGAAAACTTGGTAGACACAGGGACGAGAGAAAGGGACACAAGCCTGCAGAGGGAAGTGGGGGTAGGGGGTCTGTGCTCTCTTCCAGGGCAGGTTGACCCAGGGTCCGCATTCACTCACCAGTTCAGATGGAATGTCAGGGCACAGGATCAGGGATTCCAGGCAGCCCAGGGTCGCAGCCCAGACAAAAGGGCAAAGGTGGGGGCAGGGCGGGATGGAATACCACACAGTGAACCTGGCAGCACAATCTGAAGGAGCCCGCACCCCTCCGCAGGAATCCTCAGACCTGCCTGGAGGCCAGAGTCTGACCCCTTTGGGTGGATGGCCTTAGAACAGGAGCAGGACACCTGAGAACACTAGGGAAAACTTGGGAGACACAGGGACGGGAGAAAGGGGCACAAGCCTGCAGAGGGAAGTGGGGGTAGGGGGTCTGTGCTCTCTTCTAGGGCAGGTTGCCCCAGGGTCCGCATTCACTCACCAGTTCAGATGGAATGTCAGGGCACAGGATCAGGGATTCCAGGCAGCCCAGGGTCGCAGCCCAGACAAAAGTGCCAAGGTGGGGGCAGGGCGGGATGGAATACCACACAGCAAACCTGGCAGCACAATCTGAAGGGGCCCGCACCCCTCCGCGGGAATCCTCAGACCTGCCTGGAGCACCTTCTTTGAGTTTTTCTTTACCTTCTTTACCTTCTTCTTTACCTTATTCTTTATGTTCTTTGACTTCTTCTTTACATTTTAACATATTCTATACCTTTTTAACTTCTTTTTTACCTTCTTTACCTTCGTCTCTACCTTCATTGACTTTATCTTCTTTAACTTCTTCTTTACCTTCTTTGATTACTTCTTTACCGTCATTACCTTCTTCTTTACCTTCTTTGACTTCTACTTTACCTTTTTGAATTCTTCTTCACCTTCTTTGACTTATTCTTTACCTTGTTCTTTACCTTCTTTGAGTTCTTCTTTACCTTGTTTGACATTTTCTTTGCCATCTTTACCTTCTTCTTTACCTTCTTTGACTTTTTCTTTACCTTCTTTACCTTCTTCTTTACCTTCTTCTTTATATTCTTTGACTTCTTCTTTACATTTTACCGTATTCTATACCTTCTTTACGTACTTTTTTTTACCTTCTTTACCTTCTTCTATACCTTCATTGACTTCTTCTTTATCTTCATTACCTTCTTCTTTACCTTCTTTACTTTCCTCTTTACCTTCTTCTCCTTCTACTTTATCTTCTTTACCTTCTTTGAATCTTTTTTACAATATTTACCTTCTTCTTTACTTTCTTTGACTTATTCTTTACCTTCTTCTTTACCTTTTTTGACTTCTTCTTTACCTTCTTTGACTTCTTCACCTTCTTTTCCTTGTACTTTTCCTTCTTTACCTTCTTCTTTACCTTATTTACCTTCTTCTTTACCTTCTTCACATACTTCTTTACTTTCTTTGACTACTTCTTTCCCTTCTTTACCTTCTTCTTTACCTACTTTGACTTCTTCTTTACCATCTTTGAATAATTCTTTTCCTTCTTTACTTTCTTCTTTACCTTCTTTACCTTCTTTTTTATGTTTTCTTCCTTCTTCTTTCCCTTCTTTGAAATCTTATTACCTTCTACTTTACCTTTTTTGACTTATTTTATACCTTCTTTAGCTTCTTTTAATTATACTTTGCATTAATTGACTTCTTCTTCTCCTTCTTTGACTTCTTCTTTACCTTCATTACGTTCTTCTTTACCTTCTTTGACTTCTTCTATACCTTCATTGACTTCTTTACCTGATTGATGCGGCGAAGATTGGAAATAACCAAAAATAGTCCTTTTATAATTATTCAATTTTAATACAAGGGGAGATAAGGGAACTTACAGAACCAAGGGTCCAGCGGAGCCGAAGGTGAGCGCGGGGCAAACGAACGGGCCACCTTCCGGCTCCCCAATCCTATTTAAGGGGAATGCTACCCCGCTGGAGCAGCCACACCCCTGAATGCAGGGATTGGGCCAGCTGCCCCAACATCTCCCCTTTTTTGTCTAAATAAGACAGATTCAGAAACCAAATACAACTATATACAATGGGAACAGATCATATAAAATTACAAAAAATAAACAATATCAGGCGAGAAGTATATAACGAAGAATTTTTCTAATCACTCTACTTTGAGAAGTCTAAATAATCTAGAAGGTAGCTACCATTATCTAATCTTCAACCCCATCAAAGATCTGAGAAGGAGAGTAAAATTACCAAAGCAACCAGGAAGCACAAACGAGAAACTTCCAAAATGTGCAACAGAAGACAGAGACAATTGACTACCTGGGCAACCACACGAAGTCTTGATAGCAATGTTGAGGCAACCAACTTTGGCTGAGGCCTGAAAAAACCTGACATACCATTATACAATGGCAAGGAACCTTTAGTAGAACTATCCTATCCTGTCTTGGCAAGATAAGACAATTCTGTTTTATCCACTTATGGATATTTCGTACTTTAGTCAGTAATGGAGGTATGGGCTTTTCTTTGCCCCAAGGCCAGTTCTGCCAAGTAGAAGACAAACTCCCAGTGGAGTGTCTTTGGTGCTCAACGTTCTCTCGGGAGTAGAGCATTGTTGCCAGGAGTGATTGTGTCTCATAAATACAAAACTGTAGGTTAGATTAAAGGCCATGTTCTACAGTTCTTCAAAGAGGTTGAAGATTATGCTATCTATACTAAATACAACCTCTATGTGTCTAAAAAACCTGATTGTCCTAAATATAAATATGACCAACATATAATTCTCAACACTTATGTAACTGTATGACTAATAGAATAAACAACTGTGCAAAAAATGAAGACAATGATTTCCAAATGTAAACAGGGTCCTTACATAAATAATATCTGAGGTAGAAATGTACAGTGCAATATGGTAAACAATGTCAATATAACAATTGTTTCAAACAGAGGTAGTATCATACTCTCATACAATGTTCAATATATCAATATACAAGAATCAACACTCATATAGTTTTTTTTTTAAAAAAAGGAAGAAAAACAATAACTCACAAAAATCAATTATTCCTTCAGATCACCAGTTAATCCCTCCCTCGCCCCCCCTTTTTTTTTAGTACATATAGATATACACATAATTTATACCCCTGAGTCCATATAAAGCCTTCCACAACCCGACCACCCTATACCAGCCACCAATTAGTGTCCCTAAATCTGAGGGTAAACTTTGTTGGGAGGGGGGGCGTCGTCATCCAAGATTGCTTCCAGCTGACATAGGGGCGACTTTTCTTCCCAGAGGTTCCTGTGAAAGCAAATGATGGTAGAATACCCAGGGTAACATTTCGTCTAGGAAAAATGTGTCCAGCCTCTGAATTTATTTTTTTTTGAAAAATGAGGCCAGCATGTTGTCAAAAATGTGCACCATTCAAAAGTGTTCTGTGCAATTGGTACCAAAAAACAGGCCAAATATTAGCGCTACTAAAACATGATGTCATAATAACCAGTTGGAGTTGATGTTGCGGGGCCCCGTCTTCATCCTGGAAACTGCAAAGATTACTGAAGAAAAAAAAATTTTTGTCGTTTGTTGCGAGAGAGATAAGCATTATCTACAAGGACACATACAGACGTATACGTGCATATCTTCAATGAAAGGTGCATTAAAAACAACCATAGATATGAATGAAGGCAAAGAAGGCAAATATATTGGTACCATTATCAACATTATTGTTATTAATATTCTGTCTCATAATTTTACTCCTAACCTGAGACAGAAACTCTGAGAAATCTCTTATAAACAAGCTTGGAATTGGAGAGGGACTGGGCCAGAGTCCAACTCCAAGAAACCAGCTCTGAATATCTATGAAGAAATGCATATTGACACACATACAAAAATTGTTTTTTATACTCACCGAGCTTACCCAATGTTAATGCTCATCCTTGTTGGGTTGCAATTGGTTCCAATTCATCAATATTCAAGGTATGCAGGGTCCCTCAGGTCCTTTGAAGGTGAGCGTCTTCCTGTGGGGATAAGAAAAGAACCCTGCCCCCATACTATAGGTTTCTTACCATCAGTATGGTCACCATCCTTGTGCATGAATTGTTATTTTTCTTTTCCAAGGGGCTTCTCCTCTTCAAACTGAACCTTTATTAATTTTGATGGTATCCACGATTTTTCTTCTCCTGTGGAAACAAGAGCAAAACCCCTTCCCCAGCGCAGCACATCCCCTGGCTTCCATTGTGAGGTTAGCACATCCTTGAAATAAACTGGTTGATTTAATTCAACAGACTTTTCCATTATCCAATGTCTCTCTGCAGCCGTTGTCCCCTTTTCATTAGCATTGAGAAAATTCAAAGTTAGTAAAGCATTATGTAATCTATTTCTGGGGGTATTCTCCACCCCCCTTTGCTTGTTTAACATTTCCTTTATCGTCCTATTTGATCTTTCAATGACTGCTTGACCTGTAGGATTGTAGGGTATGCCTGTAACATGCTTAATATTGTAATAGGCAAAAAACCGTTTCATTTTTCTAGAGACATAAGCTGGACCATTATCAGTCTTTATTTGCGCAGGTATAGCCATGATGGCCATGACTTCTAATAAGTGAGTGATTACTGAATCGGCCTTTTCTGAGCTTAAAGCAGTTGCCCATTGGAATCCTGAATAAGTGTCAATGGTATGGTGTACATATTTTAATTTTCCAAATTCTGCAAAATGGAACACATCCATCTGCCAAATTTCATTCCTTTTGGTGCCCTTTGGATTAGTCCCTGCAGGCAGTGGTGCTTGGTTATAGAAAGAGCAAGTAGGGCATTTCTTTACAATCTCCTTAGCTTGTTGCCATGTAATAGAAAACTCTTTTTTCAAGCCTTTGCTATTGACATGATGCTTTTCATGAAATTCGGAAGCCTGCAGCACACTACCAATCAATAGTTGATCAATATCTGCATTGCCACGTGCTAAAGGACCTGGCAGACCCGTATGGGATCGGATGTGTGTTATATACATAGGGCAAAGTCTGTTCCTGATCATTTCTTGTACCTGGATAAACAATGAGGTTAGTTCAGTATCATCAGGTATGAATTCAGCAGTTTCAATATGTAAGATAACTCTTTCTGCATATTGTGAGTCAGTAACAATGTTAAGAGGTTCCTTAAAATCCCTTAGCACCATAAGAATGGCAAATAACTCTGCCTTTTGGACAGAATCATAAGGACTTTGTTCCACCTTACTCAAGTCTTCTGATTTGTAGCCTGCCTTCCCTGATTTATTAGCATCAGTGTAAAACGTGCGGGCTCCAGTTATTGGAGCATCACGGACAATTCGAGGAAGAATCCAAGAAGTTCTCTTTATAAAGTTAAGCCTTTTGCTTTTTGGATGGTTGTTATTAATTTCTCCTAAAAAGTTAGCACAAGCTCTTTGCCATGGTTCATTATCTTCCCACAATTTTCGTATCTCATCAGCGGTGAAAGGCACTATGATTTCTGCTGGGTCTATGCCTGCTAGTTGGCGAAGTCTCAATTTACCTTTTATGATTAGTTCAGAAACCTTTTCCACATAGGTTTTTAATTTCTTACTTGGCTTATGAGGTAGAAAGAGCCACTCTAAAATAATATCATCTCTTTGCATTAGAATTCCTGTAGGAGAAATTTTTGAAGGCAATATAACGAGAATACAACTGAGTTCTGGATTCACCCTATCCACATGTGCTTCTTGCAATCTTTCTTCAATCATTGTCAGTTCTTTTTCTGCTTCAGCTGTTAATTCTCTGGGACTGTTTAGGTCTCTTTCCCCATCTAAGGTTTTGTTTAAGTGAACTATCATATCAGGTGTTATCCCAACAGCCGGTTGAAGGCTGGAAATGTCTCCCAACAACCTTTGAAAATCATTAAGAGTATGCAGCTGATCTCTCCTAATTTGTGCCTTTTGTGTCTTAATTTTTTGCAAACCTATTCTATAACCTAGATAATCAACAGAATCTCCTCTCTGAATTTTTTCGGGAGCAATCTGTAATCCCCATTTAGGTAGAACTGTTTTTACCTCTTCAAACAGTTTCTCTAAGGTATCCATGTTTGAATCAAATAATAATATGTCATCGATATAATGATAAACAACAGATTTGGGAAACATCTTGCGTATTATTTGTAATGGTTGATTCACAAAGTATTGGCACAGGGTAGGAGAGTTCAACATGCCCTGTGGGAGGACGGTCCACTGGTATCTCTTGGTAGGTTGAGAGTTATTATAAGTAGGCACAGTGAAGGCAAACTTTTCTCTATCTTTTTCTTGTAAAGGTATTGTGAAGAAACAGACCTTTAAATCAATAACTATGAGAGGCCATCCTTTTGGTAATAAAGAAGGCAAAGGAAGTCCAGATTGCAGAGAGCCCATAGGTTGAATAATCCTGTTTATAGCTCTGAGATCCGTCACCATTCTCCATTTACCAGATTTTTTCTTAACCACAAATACAGGAGAATTCCAAGGGCTGGTAGATTCTTCTATATGTTGAGCATCCAATTGCTCTTGTACTAGCTGTTCTAAAGCTTGCAACTTTTCCTCAGATAAAGGCCATTGTTTTGTCCATATCGGTTTCTCAGTCAACCATTTTAGAGGTAGGGCCGTTGGTGGTTCTGGAGGGGCATCCATTGGTTTGTGTTCTTGTACAGCCCGAATGGCTGGTTTTCGCCATCTGTAATACCTTTTGATGTTTTCCTCAGAAATATATGCTCTAGAGGCAGCAGGAATGTTAATTTGAGTATTCCATTGCTGCAATAGGTCACGACCCCATAAATTTACTGCAATATTAGCTACATATGGCCTTAATTTTCCTATCTGTCCCTCAGGACCGATGCATTCGACCCATCTAGTGCTTTGCCTTACTCGAGATAGGGTCCCAATTCCCAAAAGTCGAACATTTACATCCTGTAGTGGCCAATACGGATGCCAAGATTCTGGAGTAATGATACTAACATCCGCTCCTGTGTCCAGCAGGCCAGTAATGAAAATGCCATTTACACACACTCTTAACTTTGGTCTTTGATCACTTATAGAAGTTTGCCAAAATACACGTAATTCATCTCTTGGGCTATTTTCGCTTCCAACAGCAGACATGGGGATTTCTAATTGTCCTGACAAGGCATGTTCTCCGTTGTAACGGGAAATGACTGGACCACATTCGCCATGGGGGCCTGCGAGAGGCCCCCCATGGCGTTTCCCGCCTGCAACGGATTTCCTTGCCTATCTCTTGATGATTTGCATTCACTGTCCCAGTGTCTGCCTTTCCCACATCTCCTACATAACCCTGAAGGCTGAGGCCTTCTATTCCTGTTATTCCTGGCAAAGGCATTATTATTATTATTATTTCTGTAAGTCCTTTGTCTGCAATTCCGTTTCATATGTCCCATTCTGCCACAATTAAAACATTTGGTATTCTGATATCTTCTTGTACCGTTGGCAATGGCGTTTTCTACCCACTTATCGGCGTGATGGGCGTGAAGCTCATTCGATTCAATATTCATTGTATGTAAGACCCATTCCTCCAGGGGTGCTGATCTGATCTTTAGGGGCGTCAAAACCCTTTTGCACTCTACATTGGCATTCTCATAAGCCAAGGACTCAATTATTACCTGCCTTGCTTCTGGGTCAGATATCCCTGTTTGTACAGCTTTAGTTAGTCTATGTAAAAAGTCCACAAATGGTTCTCTCGGATCTTGTTTAACTCTGATATATGATTCCGTTCTCTGTCTTGGGTCTTGAACCCTGTCCCAAGCCTTCAAGGCTGCGGTAGTACATATGGATAGAGTGTGTTCATCATAATTAGCTTGTTCTAGAGGATCAGAATAAAGTCCTTCACCCATAATTTGATCTAGGGTGATGTCAACTCCCTTTGATCTTTCCTGCTGTTCTAAAAGCCTAGCCTCTTGTCTAAACATGCACTTCCAGCTCAACTGATGACCGTTCTCTAACACAGCTGAGACTAGGTCCAACCAGTCCCTAGGGGTTGGGTTAATTGTAAGGGACCAAGACTTTAGCATCTCCTTAACAAAGGAGCTATGCATCCCAAAATTCATAACAGCTTGTTTAATTTCTTTCAGATCATTCATACGGATAGGTTCCCATGTATATTCCTTGGTGATCTTAGGGTTTTTAGAACCAGTCACCTTTTCTGTAGTTATCACTGGGAAAATAGGTAGAGTTCTATTGAAGCTATCCCGGAGAGTTCTATTCAATGGAGTTGGGACTTTCTTTTGTACTATTTGCTCCTGTTCATGAGAGTCCATAATTTCCTCGATCTTTTCAAATCTATTTACCATTGCCTTCTGCAATGCCTCAATCTCTTGTCCAGTATTATGTTCCAAGGCTTTCATAGAGGATTCAAGGGTATGAAGTTTGTCCAATACCGATAACGTCTCATCCTTGGACAGAATTTTCATGGCATGAATGGTGCCATCTTGTATTGAAATTCTGTCCAGCAATCTTTCATAGCTCTTTGATAAAGTCTAGTTAATACATTTAACGGTTCGAATCTCCTCAGATAATGTTTCAGTTCCTACCGACAGGGATTGTAACTTATGATTCAGATCCGTTGTTCCTGACTCCATACCTTGCATTTTTCTCTCAAGTGATAAAGCCATCTCAGAGAGAGATCTGTTATTCCTTTCCTCATGAAATTCAAACTTCTCCTCGAAAGTTCCAAATTTCTCAAGTAACAAAGCCATCTCAGAGGAACGTCTATTATCCCTTTCCTCGAGAGCTGCAACCATCTTTTCAAGCTGTTTATTAGTGTTTTCCAAACCAGTTATGTCCTTGTTTAGTTTTTTAGCTCCTGCCTGTAAGGACTCTATCTCCTTTTTATTTTCCAACCACGTTGTAATGAAACAAACAAAAATAAAGAAGATACCAAGCCCTGTAAATATCCAGCCAAGGGAAACCACATCTGTATCGCTCAAAAATTCAGTCATCGTGTAGTTGAACAAATTATAGAATCCGTTAATAGTGATATTGTCAGACATTGTTAATCCAAACGGTTGATTTTTAATCAAATGAAAAATTACCTGTAATTACCGTTGTCTGCCACTAGATGGCGTAGGGCCCCGAGTTTCACGTGTTTTGGGAAACCAAAGATGGCGTCCCACGCAGAGCACAGTAGCTGGGGAAGCAGCGGCGAAGTGGCGGGTCGGTTCCCTGCAAGAACTTCACAAACGATTTGGCGGGCGACTTGGCGCCCTGAGGTGTGGGGAGGGGGAGTGCGGCGGGGCGTGCGAGCTGCGCGGGGCGCGGAGCCGAGCACCTGGCTATTGGGACGCACTGCAAGCCGCGGTTTCTGGTCCCGCAGCGCGGAGCAGCCGGGCCGGAGCAAGGGGGGAGCGCGCTCGCCGGACTCCCAACGACCGGCTGCTGGACGACCGGCCGGGCCGCGGGGCCGAAGCGAGTCACAGTTTGTCCCACGTAAGGTTTTTAAGTGGATGTAGCCACGTTGGGCGCCAGATGATGCGGCGAAGATTGGAAATAACCAAAAATAGTCCTTTTATAATTATTCAATTTTAATACAAGGGGAGATAAGGGGACTTACAGAACCAAAGGTCCAGCGGAGCCGAAGGTGAGCGTGCGGCAAACGAACGGGGCACCTTCCGGCTCCCCAATCCTATTTAAGGTGAATGCTACCCCGCTGGAGCAGCCACGCCCCTGAACGCAGGGATTGGGCCAGCTGCCCCAACATCTGATTGACTCCTTCTTTACCTTCTCTGAATTCTTTACCTTTTTTGACTTCTGCTGTACATTCTTTGACTTCTGCTTTACCTTTTTTGCCTTCTTCTTTTCCTTCTTTGCCTTCTTCTTTACCATATTTGACTTCTTCTTTACCTTCTTTATCTTTTTCTTTATCTTTTTTGACTTCTTCTTTACTTTCTTTGACTTCTTTTTTGCCTTCTTTGACTTCTTCACCTTCTTTACCTTGTACTTTTCCTTCTTTACCTTCTTCTTTACCTTATTTACCTTCTTCTTTACCTTCTTTACATACTTCTTTACCTTCTTTGACTTCTTCTTTACCATCTACTTTACCTTCTTTGCCTACTTCTTTACCTTCTTTGACTTCTTTACCTACTTAACCTTTTACTTTACCTTCTTTACATTCTTATTTACCTCATTTACCTTCTTCTTTACCTTCTTTACCTACTTCTTTACTTTCTTTGAGTTCTTCTTTGCCTTCTTTACCTACTTCTTTAACTTCATTTACTTTTTCTTTACTTTTTTGACTTCCTCTTTACCTTCTTTGACTTATTTACCTTCTTTGACTCCTTCTATAACTTCTCTGACTTCTTTACCTTTTTTGACTTCTGCTGTACATTCTTTGACTTCTGCTTTACCTTCTTTGCCTTCTTCTTTACCTTCTTTACGTTGTACTTGACGATCTTTTCGTTCTCCTTTACCTTATTGACTTTGTTCTTTACCTTCTTTAACAATTTCTTTACTCTCTTTGACTCCTTCTTTACCTTCTTTACCTTTTCTTTACCTTCTTTGACTTCTTCTTTATCTTCTTTACCTTCTTTTTACCTTCTTTGCCTTCTTCTTTACCTTTTTTGACTTCTTCTTTCCCTTCTTTACCTTCTTCTTTACCTTCTTTGATTTCTGCTTTACCTTCTTTGACTACTTCTTTCTCTTCTTTACCTTCTTCTTTACCTTCTTTACCTTGGTTACACTATCTACATTCTTCTTTACGTAATTTGACTCTGTCTTTACCTTCTAGTTTACCTCCTTTGCCTCTGTTCTCACCTTCTATGACTTCTTCTTTACCTTCTTCACCTTGTTCTTTAGCTACTTTGAATTCTTCTTTCCCTTCTTTGACTTCTTCACCTTCTTTACCTTGTACTTTTCTTTCTTTACCTTCTTCTTTACCTTATTTACCTTCTTCTTTACTTTATTTGCCTTCTTCTTTACCTTCTTTACGTTGTACTTTACGTTCTTTTTGTTCTTCTTTACCTTATTGACCTTGTTCTTTACCTTCTTTTACAATTCTTTACTCTCTTTGATTTCTTCTTTACCTTCTTTACCTTTTCTTTACCTTCTTTGACTTCTTCTTTATCTTCTTTACCTTCTTTTTACCTTCTTTGCCTTCTTCTTTACCTTTTTGACTTCTTCTTTCCCTTCTTTACCTTCTTCTTTACCTTCTTTACTTACTCTTTTACATTCTTTGCCTTCTTTACATTCTTTGACTTCTGCTCTTCCTTCTTTGCCTTCTTCTTTACCAAATTTGACTTCTGCTTTTCCTTCTTTATCTTTTTCTTTATCTTTTTTGACTTCTTCTTCACCTTCTTTGACTTCTTCTTTACCTTCTTTACGTTCTTCTTTACCTTCTTTGACTTCTTCTATATCTTCTTTTTCTTCTTCTTTACCTTCTTTGACTTTTTCTTTACCTTCTTTGACTTCTTTACCTTCTTTGATATCTTCTTTAATGTTCTTTGACTTCTTTACCTTCTCTGACTCCTTCTTTACCTTCTCTGACTTCTTTACCTTTTTTGACTTCTGCTGTACATTCTTTGACTTCTGCTTTACCTTCTTTGCCTTCTTCTTTTCCTTCTTTGCCTTCTTCTTTACCATATTTGACTTCTTCTTTACCTTCTTTATCTTTTTCTTTATCTTTTTTGACTTCTTCTTTACCTTCTTTATCTTTTTCTTTATCTTTTTTTGACTTCTTCTTTACCTTCTTTGACTTCTTTGCCTTCTTTGACTTCTTCACCTTCTTTACCTTGTACTTTTCCTTCTTTACCTTCTTCTTCACCTTCTTCTTTACCTTCTTTACATACTTCTTTACCTTCTTTGACTTCGTCATTACCTTTTACTTTACCTTCTTTGCCTTCTTCTTTACCTCCTTGACTTTTTCTAAACCTTCTTGACCTTCTACTTTTCCTTCTTTGAATTCTTATTTACCTTCTTTACACTCTTCTTTACCTTCATTGACTTCTTCTTTACTTTTTTTGAATTCTTCTTTACCTTCTTTTTCTTCTTTACCTTTTTGAATTCTTCTTTAACTTCTTTGATTTCTTCTTTACTTTTTCTGACTTCTTTACCATTATAATTTTCTTTACCTCCTTTGACTCCTTCTTTACAATCTTTGACTTCTTCTTTAGCTTCTTTGCTTTTTTCTTTAATTTCTTTGTATTATACTTTACCTTCTTTGACTTCTTCAACTTCGTTGAATTATTCCGTAACTTCTTTACCTTTTTCTTTACCTTCTTTGAATTCTTTTATACGTTCTTGACTTCTTTACCTTCTTTGATTTTCTCTTTAATGTCCTGTAACTTCTTCTTTACATTCTTTATCTAATTTGACATCTTTACCTTTTATTACTTCTTCTGTACCTCCTTTGACTGTTTCTTTAACTTTTTTGACTTCTTCTTTACCTTCTTTGCCTTCTTCTTTACCTTCTTATCCTTGTACTTTTTCTTCTTAACATTCTTAATTACCTTATTTACCTTCTTCTTTACATTCTTTACCTACTTCTTCACTTTCTTTGACTTCTTTTTTACCTTCTTTACCTTCTTCTTTACCTAATTTGACTTCTACTTTACCATCTTTGAATACTTCTTTTCCTTCTGTACCTTCTTTTTTCCTTCTTAGACTCCTTTTTTACACTCTCTATTTTGTTCTTTCCCTTCTTTGACCTCTTCAATACCTTCTACTTTACCTTCTTTACATTCTTCTTTTCCTTCTTTGATTTCTTCTTTACCTTCTTGACCTACTTACTTACCTTCTTTGACTACTTTTTTACCTTCTTACCTTCTTCTTTACCTTCAGTTACTTCTTCTTTACATTCTTTGACTTCTTTACCTTCTTTACCTTTTTTCTTTACCTCCTTTGACTTCTTTACCTTTTTGACTTCTTCTTTCCCTTCTTTGACTTTTTCTTTACCTTCTTTTCATTATTCTTTACCTTCCTTGACTTCTTCTTTTCCTTTTTAGACTTCCTCTTTACCTTCTTTACCTCCTTTGACTTCTTCTTTAGCTTCCTTGACTTCTTCTTTACTTTCTTACCTTCTTCCTTACCTTTTTTGACTTCTTCCTTACCTTCTTTGCCTTCTTCTTTACCTCCTTTGACTTCTTCTTTACCTTCTTTATCTTTTTCTTTATCTTTTTTGACGTCTTCATTACCTTATTTGACTTCTTCTTTACCTTCTTTGACTTCTTTGCCTTTTTTGACTTCTTCTTTAATGTGCTTTGACTCGTCTTTACATTTTTTACCTTCTTTGACTTCTTTACCTTTTTGACTACTTCTGTACCTTCTTTAACTTCTTCTTTACCTTCTTTGCTTTCTTCTTTACCTTCTTTGACTTCTTCTTTACCTTCTTAAACTTTTACTTTACCTTCTTTACATTCCTATTTACCTCATTTACATTCTTTTTTACCTTCTTTACCTACTTCTTTACGTTCTTTGAGTTCTTCTTTACCTTCTTTACATTCTTCTCTTCCTTCATTTACTTCTTCTTTACTTTCTTTGACTTCTTCTTTACCTTCTTTGACTTCTTTACCTTTTATGACTTTTTCTATACCTTCTTTCACTTCTTCTTTAGCTTCTTTGAATTATACATTACTTTAACTTCTTCTTCACTTTCTTTGCCTTCTTCTTTACCTTCTTTGACTTCTTCTATATCTTCTTTTTCTTCTTCTTTACCTTTTTTGACTTCTTTACCTTCTTTGACTTCTTTACCTTCTTTGAAATGTTCTTTTACATCTTTACCTTCTTTGACTCCTTCTTTACCTTCTCTGACTTCTTTACCTTTTTTTACTTCTGCTGTACATTCTTTGACTTCTGCTTTACCTTCTTTGCCTTCTTCTTTACCATATTTGACTTCTTCTTTACCTTCTTTATCTTTTTCTTTATTTTTTGACTTTCTCTTTACCTTCTTTGACTACTTCTTTGCCTTCTTTCACTTCTTCACCTTCTTTACCTTGTACTTTACCTGCATTACCTTCTTCTTTACCTTACTTACCTTCTTCTTTACCTTCTTTACCTACTTCTTTACCTTCTTTGACTTCTTCTTTACCTCTACTTTACATTCTTTGCCTTCTTCTTTACCTCCTTGACTTCTTCTTTACCTTCTTGAACTTCTTCTTTACCTTCTTTGAATTCTTCTTTACCTTCTTTACACTCTTCTTTACATTCTTTGATTTCTTCTTTCCTTTTATTAATTCTTCTTTACCTTCTTTGTCTTCTTTACCTTTTTTGACTTCGTCTTTAACTTCTTTGACTTCTTCTTTACTTTCTTTGACTTCTTCTTTACTCTTTAAATTTTTCTTTACCTCCTTTGACCTCTTCTTTACATTCTTTGACTTCTTCTTTAGATTCTTTGCTTTTTTCATTAATTTCTTTGTATTATACTTTACCTTCTTTGACTTCTTTAACTTCGTTGAATTATTCCTTATCTTTTTTTACCTTTTTTCTTTACCTTCTTTGACTTCTTTTATACCTTCTTGACTTCTTTACCTTCTTTGATTTCTTCTTTAATGTCCTTTGACTTCTTCTTTACATTCTTTATGTAATTTGACATCTTTACCTTTTTGTACTTCTTCTCTATCTTCTTTGACTGTTTCTTTAACTTTTTTGACTTCTTCTTTACCTTCTTTGACTTCTTTTTACCTTTTTAACCTTGTACTTTTTCTTCTTAACCTTCTTAATTACCTTATTTACCTTCTACTTTACATTATTTACCTACTTCTTCACTTTCTTTCACTTCTTTTTTACCTTCTTTACCTTCTTCTTTACCTACTTTGACTTCTTCTTTATCATCTTTGAATACTTCTTTTACTTCTTTACCTTCTTTTTTTACGTTCTCTATTTTCTTCTTTCCCTTCTTTGACATCTTCATTACCTTCTACTTTACCTTCTTTGCATTCTTCTTTTCCTTCTTTGATATCTTCTTTACGTTCTTGAATTATTTACTTACCTTCTTTACCTTCTTACCTTCTTCTTTACCTTCAGTTACTCCTTCTTTACATTCTTTGGCTTCTTCTTTACCTTCTTTACCTTTGTCTTTACCTTCTTTGACTTCTTCTTTACCTTCTTTGACTTCTTTCCCTTCTTTGACTTTTTCTTTACCTTCTTTTTATTATTCTTTACTTTCCTTTACTTCTTCTTTACCTTTTTTGACTTCCTCTTTACCTTCTTTACCTTCTTCTTTACCTCCTTTGACTTCTTCTTTAGCTTCTTTGACTTCTTCTTTACCTTTTTTACATTCTTCCTTACCTTCTTTGACTTCTTCCTTACCTTCTTTGTCTTCTTCTTTACCTCCTTTGACTTCTTCTTTACCCTCTTTATCTTTTTCTTTATCTTTTTAACTTCTTCATTACCTTCTTTGACTTCTACTTTAGCTTCTTTGATTTCTTCACCTTCTTTTCCTTGTACTTTTTCTTGTACCTTCTTCTTTACCTTCTTTACCTTCTATTTTACGTTGTCTTCCCTTTTCTTTCCCTTCTCTGAATTCTTTATTACCTTCTAATTTACCTTTTTTGACCTCTTTTATACCTTCTCTGACTTCTTCTTATCTTCTTTACCTTCTTCTTTACCTTCTTTGACTTCTTCTTTACTCTTTAAATTCTTCTTTACCTCCTTTGACTCCTTTTTTACATTCTTTTACTTCTTCTTTACCTTCTTTGCTTTTTTCTTTAACTTCTTTGTATTATACTTTACCTTCTTTGACTTCTTTACCTTCTTTGAATTATTCCTTCCATTCTTTACCTATTCTTTTCCTTCTTTGACTTCTTCTTTACCTTCTTTGACTTCTTCTTTACCTACTTAACCTTTTACTTCACCTTCTTTACATTCTTATTTACCTCATTTACCTTCTTCTTTACCTTCTTTACATACTTCTTTACTTTTTATGAGTTCTTCTTTACCTTCTTTACCTTCTTCTTTAACTTCATTTACTTCTTCTTTACTTTCTTTGACTTCTTCTTTACCTTCTTCGACTTTTTTACCTTTTTTGACTTTTTCTATACCTTCTTTGACTTCTTCTTTAGCTTCTTTGAATTATACTTTACTTTAATTGACTTCTTCTTCACCTTCTTTGACTTCTTCTTTACCTTCCTTACATTCTTCTTTACCTTATTTGACTTCTTGTATAACTTCTTTTTCTTCTTCTTTACCTTCATTGACTTCTTTACCTTCTTTGACTTCTACTGTACATTCTTTGCTCACTCCGGTTCAGACAGGTACAAACCAGTACAGACCGGATCAATCCGGTTCAGACCAAATAGGACTGGTTTAGACCGGCACAATCCGTTTCAGACCGGGTCAAACCTGTTCAATCCAGTTCAGAACGGTACAAACTGGTACAGACCGGTTCAATCCGCTTCAAATCGGTTCAGACCAGTCCAATGCGGTTCAGACCGGTTCAATCAGGTTCAATCCCGTTCAGACCAGTTCAATCCGGTTCAAACCGGTCCAGACCAGTTCAATCCGGTTCAGACCGGTTCAGACCGGTTCAGACCGGTTCAATCTGGTTCAGTCCGGTTCAAACCGGCTCAGACTGGTTTAGACTGGTTCAATCGGGTTCAAACCGGTTCAGACCGGTTCAAACCGGTTCAGACCGGTTTAGACCAGTTTCAATCCAGTTAATTCCGGTTCAATCTGGTTCAGACCGGTTCAGACCGGTTCAAACTGGTTCAAACCGGTTCAAACCGGTTCAGTCTGGTTCAAGCTGGTTCAGACCGGTTCAGACAAGTTCAAACCGGTTCAGACCGGTTCAATCCGGTTCAGACCGGTTTAGACCATTTCAATCTAGTTAAGAACGGTTCAATCCGGTTCAGAATGGGTCAGACCGTTTCAGACCGGTTCAAACTGGTTCAGTCCGGTTCAATCCGGTCCAGACCGGTTCAGACCGGATCAGACCGGTTCAATCCGGTTCAGAATGGGTCAGACCGGTTCAGACCGGTTCAATCCGGTTCAGACTGGGTCAAACCGGTTCAATCCAGTTCAGACCAGTACAAACCGGTACAAACCGGTTCCATCCAGTTCAAACTGGTTCAGACTGTTTCAATCCGGTTCAATCCAGTTCAGAACGATTCAATACGGTTCAAACCGGTTCAGACCGGTTTAATCCGATTCAGATCGGTGCAGACCGGTTCAAACCGGTTCAGACCGGTCCAAACCGGTTCAGACCGACTAAGAGTGTTTTGTACCGGTTCAATCCAGTTCGGACTGGTTCAGACAGGCTCAGACCGGTTCAGTCCGGTTTAGACCAGTTCAATCTGGTTCAGACTGGTTCAATCCGGTTCGGACCGGTTAAGACCGGTCCATACTGGTTTAGACCAGTTCAATATAGTTCAGACCGGTTCAATCCGGCTCAGACCGGTTCAAACCGTTTCAAACCGGTTCAAGCTGGTTCAATCTGGTTCAGACCGCTTCAGACCAGTTCAAACCGGTTCAGACCGGTTAAATCCGATTCAGAATGGTTCAGACCGGTTCAAACCGGTTCAGACCGGTTCAATCTGGTTCAGACCGGTTCAAACCAGTTCAGACCAGTTAACACCGCTTCAGACCGGCTAAGTCTGGTTTAGACCGGTTCAATCCGGTTCAGACCAGTCCAGACCGGTTCAGACCAGTCCTGACCGGTTCAAAATGGTTCAATCCGGTTCAGACCGGTTCAATCCGGTTCAGACCGGTTCAATCCGGTTCAGACCGGTCCAGACCGGTTCAGACCGGTCCTGACCAGTTCAGACTGGTCCAATCTGGTTCAATCCCATTCAGACCAGTTCAATCCGGTTCAAACCGGTTCAGACCAGTTCAATCCGGTTCAGACCGGTTCAGACCGGTTTAAACCAGTTCAGACCACTTCAATGACTTTTTCTTTACCTTCTTACCTTGTACTTTTTCTTCTTAACCTTCTTATTTACCTTATTTACCTTCTTCTTTACATTCTTTACCTACTTCTTTACTTTCTTTGACTACTTTTTTACCTTCTTTACCTTCTTCTTTACCTACTTTGACTTCTTCTTTACCATCTTTGAATACTTGTTTTCCTTCTTTACCTTTTTTTACCCTCTTTACCTTCTTTTGTACGTTCTCTACCTTCTTCTTTCCCTTCTTTGACGTCTTCAATACCTTCTACTTTACCTTCTTTGCCTTCTTCTTTTACTTCTTTGATTTCTTCTTTACCTTCTTGACCTTCTTCTTTACGTTCTTTGACTTCTTCTTTCCCTTCTTTGACTCTTTCTTTACATTCTTTTAATTATTCTTTCCTTTCCTTGACTTCTTCTTTAGCTTCTTTGACTTCTTCATTACCTTCTTTGACTTCTTCTTTACCTTCTTTGACTTCTTTGTTACCTTCTTTGACTTCTTCTTTACCTTCTTTGCCTTCTTCTTTACCTAATTTTGCCTTCTTCTTTACCTTTTAAATTCTTCTTTACCTCCTTTGACTCATTCTTTACGTATTGACTTCTTCTTTAACTTTTTGCTTTTTTCTTTAACTTCTTCGTATTATACTTTACCTTCTTTGACTTCTTTACCTTCTTTGAATTATTCCTTACATTCTTTACCTTTTTCTTTTACTTCTTTGACTTCTTCATTACCTTCTTTGACTTCTTTACCTTCTTTGACTTCTTCTTTAATGTTCTTTGACTTCTTCTTTACATTCTTTACATTCTTTGACTTCTTTACCTTTTTTGACTTCTTCTATGCCTTCTTTGACTTCTTCTTTAGCTTGTTTTAATTATAATTTACTTTAATTAACATCTTCTTCACCTTCTTTCAATTCTTGTTTACCTTCCTTACATTCTTCTTTACCTTCTTTGACTTCTTCTATACCTTCTTTGACTTCTTCTTTACCTTCTTTGACTTCTTTACCTTCTTTGAAATCTTCTTTAATGATCTTTGACTTCTTTACCTTCTTTTACTCCTTCTTTACCTTCTCTGACTTCTTTACCTTTTTTGACTTCGGCTGTACACTCTTTGACTTCTGCTTTAATAGCTTTGCATTCTTCTTTACCTTCTTTGCCTTCTTCTTTACCTTGTTTACATGTTGCTTTACCTTCATTGACTTCTTCTTTACTTTCTTTGACTTTTTCTTTACCTTCTTTTCCTTCTTTTCCTTTTTGACCACGTCTGTACCTTCTTTGCCTTCTTCTTACCATCTTACTCCTTGACTTCTTCTTGCCTTCTTCTTACTTTCTTTGACCTCTTCTTTTCCTTCTTTGCCTTTTTCTTTAACATCTTTGACATCTTTTTTACCTTCTTCGACTTCTTCCCCTTCTTTACCTTGTACTTTTTTTCCTTACCTTCTTCTTTACCTTATTTACATTCTTCATTACCTTCTTTACCTTTTTCTTTAATTCTTTGACTTCTTTATCTTCTTTACCTTCTTCTTTACCTTCGTGGACTCCTTCTTTACCTTCTTTGACTACTTTTTTCTCTTCTTTACCTTCTTTTTTTAGCTACTTTACCTTTTTCTTTACATTCTCTACCTTCTTCTTTACCTTCTTTGACTCCTTCTTTACCATCTACTTTACCTTCTTTGCCTCCTTTTTCACCTTCTTTGACTTCTTCTTTACCTTCTTTACTTTTTTCTTTACCTTCATTGACTTCTTCTTTACCTTCTTTACCATTTTCTTTACCTTCATTGACTTCTTCTATAACTTCTTTACCTTTTTCTTTACCTTCATTGACTTCTTCTTTACTTTCTTTGACTTTTTCTTTATCTTCTTTTACTTCTTTAGCATTTTGACCTTGTCTGTATCTTTTTTACCTACTTCTTTACCTTCTTTAGCTTCTTCTTTACCTCCTTTGACTTCTTCTTTATCTTCTTTGACTTCTTCTTTACCTTCTTTGCCTTCTTCATTACCTTCTTTGACTTCTTCTTTAATGTTCTTTGACTTCTTCTTTTCCTTCTTTATCTAATTTGTCATCTTTACCTTTTTTGACTCCTTCTGTATCTTCTTTTACTTCTTCTTTACCTTTTTGACTTCTTCTTTACCTTCTTTAATTTCTTTACATTCTCTACCTTCTTCTTTACCTTCTTTGACTTCTTTCTTACCTTCTACTTTACCTTCTTTGCCTTCTTCTTTACCTCCTTGACTTCTTCTTTACCTTCTTTACCTTTTTCTTTACCTTATTTGAATTCTTCTTTATGTTCTTTACATTCTTCTTTACATTCATTGACTTCTTCTTTATTTTTTTGAATTCTTTTTTACCTTCTTTGTCTTCTTTACCTTTTTTCCCTTCTTTAACTTCTTTAATTTCTTCTTTACTTTCTTTGACTTCTTCTTTACATTTTTAATTTATCTTTACCTCTTTTGACTCCTTCTTTACATTCCTTGACTTCTTCTTTAGCTTCTTTGCTTTTTTTCCTCTTAGACCGGCCAAGACTGGTTCAGACCGGTTCAATCATGTTCAAACCGGTTCAATCCTGTTCAGACCAGTTTAGACTGGTTCAGACCGGTTCAATCCGGTTCAGACCGATTAGGGCCAGTTCAATCCGATTCAGACCGGTTCAGACCGGTTCAAGCCACTTCAAGCCGGTTCAATCCTGTTCAGACCAATTCTGACGGGTTCAGACCGGTTCAATCCGGATCAAGCCGGTTCAGTCCTGTTCAGACCAATTCAGACTGGTTCAGACCGGTTCAATCCGGTTCAAACCGGTTCAGACCGGTCCAATCCAGTTCAGTCCGGTTAAATCCGGTTCAGACCGTTTCGAACCGGTTCAGACCAGTTCGAAACGGTTCAGTCCGGCTCAATCCGGTTCAGACCGGTTCAGACCGGCTCAGACTGGTTCAGACCGGTTCAGTCTGGTTTAGACCGGTTTGATCTAGTTCAGACCGGTTCAAACCGGTTCAGACCAGCTCAAACCGGTTCAGACCAGCTCAAACTGGTTCAGACCGGCTAAGAATGGTTTAGACCAGTTCCATCCGGTTCAAACTGGTTCAGACCGGCTCAGACTGGTTTAGACCGGTTCAATCCGGTTCAAACCGGCTCAGACTGGTTTAGACCGGTGCAATCCAGATCAATCCCGATCAAACCAGTTCAGACCGGCTCAGACCGGGTGAAACCGGTTCAATCCAGTTCAGACAAGTACAAACCGGCACAGACCGGTTCAAATCGCTTCAGACCGGCTAAGACTAGTTTAAACCGGTTCAATCCGGTTCAAGCTGGTTCAATCCTGTTCAGACCAATTCAGACCGGTTCAGACCGGTTAAATCCGGTTCAAGCCGGTTCAATCCTGTTCAGACCAGTTCAGACTGGTTCAGACCGGTCGAATCCGGTTCAGACCGGTTCAATCTGCTTCACACCGGTTCAATCCGGTTCTGACCGGGTCAAATCGGTTCAATCCAGTTCAGTCCGGATCAAGCCGGTTCAATCCGGTTCAGACCGCTTCAGACCAGTTCAAACCGGTTCAGACCGGTTCAACACTTTTTGAATTTTTCTTTACCGTCTTTTAATTATTCTTTATTTTCCTTGACTTCTTCTTTAACTTCTTTGACTTCTTCTTTACCTTCTTTAAAATCTTTGTTACCTTCTTTGCCTTCTTCTTTACCTTGTTTAACTTCTTCTTTACCTTCTTACCTTCTTCTTTATCTTCAGGGACTTCTTATAACTTTCTTTGACTACTTCTTTACCTTCTTTGACTTCTTTACCTTTTTTGACCTCTTATATACCTTCTTTGACTCCTTCTTATCTTCTTTACCTTCTTCTTTAACTCCTTTGACTTCTTTATTACCTTCTTTGATTTCTTCTTTAACTTCTAAGGATTTCTTTACTTTCAGTGACTTCTTCTTTACCTTCTTTGACTTCTTCTTTACATTCCGTACCTTCTTTTAGATCCTTTGACATCTTCTTTAGCTTCTTTGACTTCTGCTTTACCTCTTTGACTTTTTCTTTACCTTCTTTTAATTATTCTTTATTTTCCTTGACTTCTACTTTACCTTCTTTGACTTCTTTACCTTTTTGATGCCTTCTATACCTTATTTGACTTCTTCCTTACCTTCTTTACCTTCTTCTTTACCTCCTTGGACTTCTTTTTACCTTCTTTTACTTCTTCTTTACCTTGCTGACCTACTTCTTTAGATTCTTTGACTTCTTCTTTAACTTTTTACCTTCTTCTTTACCTTCAGTGACTTCTTCTTTACTTTCTTTGACTACTTCCTTACCTTTTTTGACTTCATTACCTTTTTTGACCTCTTATATACCTTCTTTGACTCCTTCTTATCCTCTTTACCTTCTTCTTTACCTACTTTGACTTCTTTATTATCTTCTTTGATTTCTTCTTTACTCCTTACATTTTTCTTTACTTTCAGTGACATCTTCTTTACTTTCTTTGACTTCTTCTTTACATTCCGTACCTTCTTTTAGATCCTTTGACATCTTCGTTAGCTTCTTTGACTTCTGCTTTACCCTCTTTGACTTTTTCTTTACCTTCTTTTAATTATTCTTTATTTTTCTTGACTTCTTCATTACCTTCTTTGACTTCTTTACCTTTTTTGATGCCTTCTATACCTTATTTGACTTCTTCCTTACCTTCTTTACCTTCTTCTTTATCTCCTTTGACTTCTTCTTTACCTTCTTTGACTTATTCTTTACCTTACTGACCTACTTCTTCACCTTCTCTGACTTCTTTACCATTTTACCTTCTTTACCATGAGTGATTTCTTCGTTACATTCTTTGACTACTTCTTTACCTCCTTTGACTTCTTTATTACCTTCTTTGATTTCTTTTTAAATTCTTAACTTCTTCTTTACTTTCAGTGACTTCTTCTTTACTTTCTTTCTCTTCTACTTTACCTTTTTGAATTCTTTAAATTTTTTGACCTCATCTATACCTTCTTTGACTTCTTCTTTACCTTCTGTACCTTCTTTTAGAAACTTTGACACCTTCTTTACCTTCTTTGACCTCTGCTTTATCCTCTTTGTCTTTTTCCTCGCCTTCTTTTAATTATTCTTTATTTCCCTTGACTTCTTCTTTACCTTCTTTGACTTCTTCTTTACCTTCTTTACCTCCTTTTTTACCTCATTTTACTTCTTCTTTAACTTCTTTGACTTCTTTTTTACCTTCTTGACCTTCTTTCTTACCTTCTTTGATTTCTTCTTTACCTTCTTACCTTCATCTTTACCTTTAGGGTCTTCTTATTACTTTCTTTGACTACTTCTTTACCTTCTTTGACTTCTTTACCTTTTTGATGTCTTCTATACCTTCTTTGACTTCTTCTTTACCTTCTTTACCTGCTTCCTTACCTCCTTTGACTTCTTCTTTACCTTCTTTGACTTCTTCTTTACCTTTTTTGACTTCTTCTTTACCTTCTTGACCTTCTTCTTTACCTTCATACCTTCTTCTTTACCTTCAGTGACTTCTTCTTTTCTTTCTTTGACTACTTCTTTGCCTTCTTTGACTTCTTCATCTTTTTGACCTCTTCTATACCTTCTTTAACTTCTTGCTTACCGTCTTTACCTTCTTCTTTACCTCCTTTGACTTCTTATTTACCTTCGTTGACTTCTTCTTTACCTTCTTCACCTAATTTGACATCTTTACCTTTTTTGACTTCTTCTGTAACTTCTTTAACTGCTTCTTTAGCTTTTTTGACTTCTTCTGTAACTTCTTTAACTGCTTCTTTACCTTTTTTGACTTCTTCTTTACCTTCTTTGACTTCTTCTTTATCTTCTTAACCTTGTACTTTTTCTTCTTAACCTTCTTATGTACCGTATTTACCTTCTTCTTTACCTTCTTTACCTACTTCTTTACTTTCTTTGACTTCTTCTTTACCTTCTTTAACTTTTTCTTTACCTACTTTGACTTCTTCTTTACCATCTTTGCATACTTCTTTTCCTTCTTTACATTCTTCTTTACCTTCTTACCTTATTTTTACGTTCTTTATACTCTTCTTTCCTTCTTTGACATCTTCATTACCTTCTACTTTACAGTCTTTGCCTTCTTCTTTTACTTCTTTGATTTCTTCTTTACCTTTTTTGACTTCTGTTTACCTTGTTACCTTTTTCTTTACCTCCTTTGACTTCTTTTTTACCTTCGTTGACTTCTTCTTTACCTTCTTTTCCTTCTTCTTTAATTCCTTTGCCTACTTCTTTACATTCTTGACTTCTTCTTTACCTTCTTACCTTCTTCTTTACCTTCAGTGACTTCTTTTTTACTTTCTTTGACTACTTCTTTACCTTCTTTACCGTTTTATTTACCTTTTTTGACCTCTTCTATTGCTTCTTTGACTTCTTATCTTCTTTACCTCCTTCTTTAGGTCCTTTGACTTCTTCTTTACCTTCTTTACCTTCTTCTTTGCCTTCTTTGACTTCTTCTGTACCTTCTTTACATTCTTCTTTAACATCCTTTACTTTTGCTTTACTTTCTTTGCCTTTTTCTTTACCTTCTACTTTACCTCCTTTGATTTCTTCATTACCTTCTTTGACTTCTTCTTTACCTTTTTAATTCTTCTTAACCTCCTTGGACTCCTTCTTTATCTTCTTTGACTTCTTCTTTACCTTCTTTGCTTTTTTCTTTAACTTCTTTGTATTATACTTTGCATTTTTTGACTTCTTTACCTTCTTTGAATTATTACTTAAATTCTTTACTTTTTTCTTTACCTTCTTTGACTTCTTTTCATTCATTGACTTCTTCTTTAATGTTCTTTGTCTTCTTTACCTTTTTTGAATTATTCTGTACCTTCTTTGACATCTTCTTTACCTTTTTGCCTTCTGCTTTACCTTCTTTCATTTCTTCTTTACCTACTTAACATTTACTTTACCTTCTTTACTTTGTTATTTACCTCATTTACCTTCTTCTTTAACTTTTTTTTACCTATTTCTTTACTTTCTTTGACTTCTTCTTTACCTTCTTTACATTCTTCTTTATCTTCTTTGACTACTTCTTTACCTAATACTTTACAATCTTTGCTTTCTTCTTTACCTTCTTTGACTTCTTTACCTTCTTTCACTTCTTCTTTACATTTTTTGACTTTTTTTACCTTTTTTACCTCCTTCGTTACCTTCTTTGCCTTCTTCTTTACCTTCTTTGCCTTCTTCTTTACATTCGTTGATTCTTCTTTACCTTCTTAACCTTATTTGACATCTTTATCTTTTTTGACTTCTTCTGTACCTTCTTTTATGGCTTCTTTACCTTTTTTCGACTTCATCTTCACCTTCTTTGATTTCTTCTTTATCTTCTTAACCTTGTACTTTTTCTTCTTAACCTTCTTATTTAACTAATTTACCTTCTTCACATTCTTTACCTACTTCTTTACTTGAGTTGACTTCTTCTTTACCTTATTTACCTTCTTCTTTACCTACTTTGAATCTTCTTAACCATCTTTGAATACTTCCTTTCCTACTTTACCTTCTTCTTTACCTTCTTACCTTCTTTTTTATGTTCTCTACACTCTTCTTTCACTTCTTTGACATCTTCATTACCTTCTAGTTTACCTTCTTTGACTTCTTATTTACATTCTTTACCTCCTTCTTTACCTTTTTTGACTTCTTCTTTACCTTCTTACCTTTTTCTTTACCTCCTTTGACTGATTCTTTATGTTCTTTGACTTCTTCTTTACGTTATTTTCCTCCTTCTTTAACTCCTTTGACTTCTTCTTTACCTTCTTTGACTTTTTCTTTACTTCCTTTTAATTATTCTTTACTTTCCTTGACTTCTTCTTTACCTTCTTTTACTTCTTCTTTACCTTCTTGACCTTTTACTTTACCACCTTTGACTTCTTTTTTACTTTCTTTGACTTCTTCTTTACCTTCTTTACCTTCTTAGTTACGTTCTTTGCCTTCTTCTTTACCTTCTTTGACTTCTTATTTAAAATCTTTACCTCCTTCTTTACCTCTTTTGACTTCTTCTTTACCTTCAGATACTTGTCCTTACTTTCTTTGACTACTTCTTTGCCTTCTTTGACTTCTTTATCTTTTTTTGACCTCTTCTATACCTTCTTTGACATCTTCTTATCTTCTTTACCTTCTTCTTTACCTCCTTTGCCTTCGTTATTACCTTCTTTTATTACTTCTTTAAATTCTTAACTTCTTTTTTTTACCTTTAGTGACTTCTTCTTTACTTTCTTTGACTTCTACTTTACCTTCTTTGAAATATTTATGTTTTTTGACCTCATCTATACCTTCTTTGACTTCTTCTTTACCTTCTTTACCTTCTTCTTTACATCTTTTGACTTTTTCTTTACTTGCTTTGACTTCTGATTTACCCTCTTTGACTTTTTCTTTACCTTCTTTTAATTATTCTTTACTTTCCTTGACTTCTTCTTTACCTTCTCTGACTTCTTTATCCTATTTACGCTCTTCTTTACCTTCTTTGACTTCTTCTTTACCTTCGTTGACTTCTTCTTTATCTTCTTCAACTAATTTGACATCTTTACCTTTTTTTACCTTCTTTTACTGCTTCTTTACCTTTTTTCACTTCTTCTTTACCTTCTTTACCTTCTTCTTTACGTTCTTTGACTTCTTCTTTACCTTCTTTACGTTCTTCTTTACCTTCTTTGACTTCTTCTTTACTTTTTTTGACTTCTTCATTACCTTCTTTAACTTCTTTACCGTTTTTTGACTTCTTCTTTAACTTCTTTTATTACTTCTCTACCTTTCCTGCATACCTCTTTACATTCTTTGACTTCTTCTTGCACTTTTTACCTTCTTTTTTAGCTACTTTTAACCTGCTTTGACTTCTTTACCTTCTTTGACTCCTACTTTACCTTCATTGATTGCTTCTTTACTCTCTTTGTCTTCTACTTTACCTTCTTTGAATTCTTTACCATTTTTGACCTCATCTATACCGTCTTTGACTTCTTCTTTTCCTTCTTTACCTTCTTCTTTACCTACTTTGACTTCTTCTTTACCATCTTTGAATACTTGTTTTACTTCTTTACCTTTTTTTACCCTCTTTACCTTATTTTTTACGTTCTCTACACTCTTCTTTCACTTATTTGACATCTTCATTACCTTCTACTTTACCTTCTTTGCCTTCTTCTTTTCCTTCTTTGATTTCTTCTTTACCTTTTTTGACTTCTTTACCTTCTTACCTTTTTCTTTACCTCCTTTGACTTCTTCTTTACCTTCTTTGACTTCTTCTTTACCTACTTTAAATTCTTTATTACCTTTTTGCCTTCTTCTTTACCTTCTTTAACTTCTTCTTTACCTTCTTACCTTCTTCTTTACCTTCAGGGACTCCTTGTAACTTTCTTTGACTACTTCTTTAACTTCTTTGACTTCTTTACCTTTTTTGATGCATTCTATACCTTATGTGACTTCTTCCTTACCTTCTTTACCTTCTTCTTTACCTCCTTTGACTTCTTCTTTACCTTCTTTGTCTTCTTCTTTACCTTACTGACCTATTTCTTTACCTTCTTTGACGTCTTCTTTACCTTCTTTGACATTTTCTTTACCTTCTTTTAATTATTCTTTCTTTTCCTTGAGTTCTTCTTTACCTTCTTTGACTTCTACTTTACCTTCTTTACCTCCTTCCTTACCTCCTTTGACTTCATCTTTACCTTCTTTAACTTCTTCTTTACCTTCTGGACCTTCTTCTTTACCTTCTTTGATTTCTTCTTTACCTTCCTACCATCTTCATTACCTTCAGAGACATTTTCTTTACATTCTTTGACTACTTCTTTGCCTTCTTTGACTTCTTCATCTTTTTTCACCTCTTCTATACCTTCTTTAACTTCTTCCTTACCTTCTTTACATTCTTCTTTACCTCCTTTGACTTTTTATTTACCTTCGTTGACTTCTACTTTACCTTCTTCACCTAATTTGACATTTTTACCTTTTTGACTTCTTATGTACCTTCTTTTACTGCTTCTTTACCTTTTTTGACTTCTTCTTTACCTTCTTTGACTTTTCCTTTACCTTCTTTACCTTGTAATTTTTCTTCTTAACCTTCTTATTTACCTTATTGACCTTCTTTACCTTCTTTACCTACTTCTTTACTTTCTTTGACTTCTTCTTTACCTTCTCCTTTACCTTCTTTACCTTCTTTTTTACATTCTCTATCTTCTTCTTTCCCTTCTTTGACATCTTCATTACCTTTTTCTTTACCTTCTGTGCCTCCTCTTCTCCTTCTTTTATTTTTTCTTTACCTTCTTTCCTTCTTCTTTACCTTTAGTGACTTCCTCTTTACCTTCTTTGACTTCTTCTTTACCTTCTTTGACTTTTTCTTTACTTTCTTTTAATTATTCTTTACTTTCCTTGACTTCTTCTTTACCTTCTTTTACTTCTTCTTTACCTTCTTTAACTTTTACTTTACCACCTTTGACTTCTTTTTTACTTTCTTTGACTTCTTCTTTACCTTCTTTACCTTCTTAGTTACCTTCTTTGCCTTCTTCTTTACCTTCTTTGACTTCTTCTTTACCTTCTTACCTTCTTCTTTACCTTCTTACCTTCTTCTTTACCTTCAGTGAATTCTTTTTACTTTCTTTGTCTACTTCTTTACGTTCTTTGACTTCTTTACCTTTTTTCACCTTTTCTATTCCTTCTTTGACTTCTTCTTTACAATCTTTACCTCCTTCTTTACCTCTTTTGACTTCTTCTTTACCTTCAGGTACTTCTTATTACTTTCTTTGACTACTTCTTTGCCTTCTTTGACTTCTTTATTTTTTTTGACCTCTTCTATACCTTCTTTGACTTCTTCTTATCTTCTTTACCTTCTTCTTTACCTCCTTTGCCTTCGCTATTACCTTCTTTTATTCCTTCTTTAACTTCTTACCTTCTTTTTTACCTTTAGTGACTTCTTCTTTACTTTCTTTGACTTCTACTTTACCTTCTTTGAAATATTTATGTTTTTTGACCTCATCTATACCTTCTTTGACTTCTTCTTTACCTTCTTTACCTTCTTCTTTACATCTTTTGACTTTTTCTTTACTTGCTTTGACTTCTGATTTACCCTCTTTGACTTTTTCTTTACCTTCTTTTAATTATTCTTTACTTTCCTTGACTTCTTCTTTACCTTCTCTGACTTCTTTACCCTATTTACGTTCTTCTTTACCTTCTTTGACTTCTTCTTTATCTTCGTTGACTTCTTCTTAACCTTCTTCACCTAATTTGACATCTTTACCTTTTTGTCTTCTTCTGTACCTTCTTTTACTGCTTCTTTACCTTTTTTGACTTCTTCTTTACCTTCTTCTTTACCTTCTTTGACTTCTTCTTTACCTTCTGTACATTCTTCTTTACCTTCTTTGACTTCTTCTTTACTTTTTTTGACTTCTTCATTACCTTCTTTAACTTCTTTACCGTTTTTGACTTCTTCTTTAACTTCTTTTATTACTTCTCTACCTTTCCTGCATACTTCTTTACATTCTTTGACTTCTTCTTGCCCTTCTTTACCTTCTTTTTTAGCTTCTTTGACGTCTTGTTTTTCTTTTTTAACTTCTTTTAACCTGCTTTAACTTCTTTACCTTCTTTGACTCCTATTTTACCTTCATTGATTGTTTCTTTACTTTCTTTGTCTTCTACTTTTCCTTCTTTGAATTCTTTACCATTTTTGACCTCATCTTTTTTACCTTCTTTGACTTCTTCTTTACCTTCTTTACCTTCTTCTTTACATCTTGTGACTTCTTCTTTACATTCTTTGACTTCTGCTTTACCCTCTTTGAGTTTTTCTTTACCTTCTTTTAATTATTCTTACTTTCCTTGACTTCTTCTTTACCTTCTTGACTTTGTTCTTTACTTTCTTTGACTTCTCCTTTACCTTCTTACCTTCTTCTTTACCATCAGTGACTTCTTCTTTACTTTCTTTGACTACTTCTTTGTCTTCTTTGACTTCTTTGTCTTTTTTGACCTATTCTATACCATCTTTGACTTCTTCCTTACCTTCTTTACCTTTTTCTTTACCTCCTTTGACTTCTTCTTTACCTTCTTTGACTTCTTCTTTACCTTCTTTGCCTTCTTCATTACCTTCTTTGACTTCTTCTTTAATGTTCTTTTGACTTCTTCTTTTCCTTCTTTATCTAATTTGTCATCTTTACCTTTTTTGACTTCTTCCGTATCTTCTTTTACTTCTTCTTTACCTTTTTGACTTCTTCTTTACCTTCTTTAATTTCTTTACATTCTCTAACCTTCTTCTTTACCTTCTTTGACTTCTTTCTTACCTTCTACTTTACCTTCTTTGCCTTCTTCTTTACCTCCTTGACTTCTTCTTTACCTTCTTTACCTTTTTCTTTACCTTATTTGAATTCTTCTTTATGTTCTTTACATTCTTCTTTACATTCATTGACTTCTTCTTTACTTTTTTGAATTCTTTTTTTACCTTCTTTGAATTCTTTACATTTTTTGACCTCATCTATACCTTCTTTGACTTCTTCTTTACCTCTGTACCTTCTTTTAGATCCTTTGACATCTTCTCTACCATCTTTGACTACTGCTTTACCCTCTTTGACTTTTTCTTTACCTTTTTATAATTATTCTTTACTTTCCTTGTCTTCTTCTTTACCTTCTTTGACTGATTCTTTATGTTCTTTGACTTCTTCTTTACCTTATTTTCCTCCTTCTTTAACTCCTTTGACTTCTTCTTTACCTTCTTTGACTTTTTCTTTACTTCCTTTTAATTATTCTTTACTTTCCTTGACTTCTTCTTTACCTTCTTTTACTTCTTCTTTACCTTCTTGACCTTTTACTTTACCACCTTTGACTTCTTTTTTACTTTCTTTGACTTCTTCTTTACCTTCTTTACCTTCTTAATTACCTTCTTTGCCTTCTTCTTTATCTTCTTTGACTTCTTATTTACACTCTTTACCTCCTTCTTTACCTCTTTTGACTTCTTCTTTACCTTCAGGTACTTGTCCTTACTTTCTTTGACTACTTCTTTGCCTTCTTTGACTTCTTTAACTTTTTTTGACCTCTTCTATACCTTCTTTACTTTCTTTTTTTTTTACTTTTTTTTTTTACTTTTTTTACTTTTCTTCTATACCTTCTTTACTTTCCTTGACTTCTTCTTTACCTTCTCTGACTTCTTTATCCTATTTACGCTCTTCTTTACCTTCTTTGACTTCTTCTTTACCTTCGTTGACTTCTTCTTTATCTTCTTCAACTAATTTGACATCTTTACCTTTTTTGACATCTTCTGTACCTTCTTTTACTGCTTCTTTACCTTTTTTTACTTCTTCTTTACCTTCTTTACCTTCTTCATTACCTTCTTTGACTTCTTCTTTACCTTCTTTACGTTCTTCTTTACCTTCTTTGACTTCTTTTTTACTTTTTTTGACTTCTTCATTACCTTCTTTAACTTCTTTACCGTTTTTGACTTCTTCTTTAACTTCTTTTATTACTTCTCTACCTTTCCTGCATACCTCTTTACATTCTTTGACTTCTTCTTGCACTTTTTACCTTCTTTTTTAGCTACTTTTAACCTGCTTTGACTTCTTTACCTTCTTTTACTTCTTCTTTACCTTCATTGATTGCTTCTTTACTTTCTTTGTCTTCTACTTTACCTTCTTTGAATTCTTTACCATTTTTGACCTCATCTATACCTTCTTTGACTTCTTCTTTACCTTCTTTACCTTCTTCTTTACATCTTTTGACTTCTTCTTTACATTCTTTGACTTCTGCTTTAACCTCTTTGAGTTTTTCTTTACCTTCTTTTAATTATTCTTACTTTCCTTGACTTCTTCTTTACCTTCTTGACTTTGTTCTTTACTTTCTTTGACTTCTTCTTTACCTTCTTACCTTCTTCTTTACCATCAGTGACTTCTTCTTTACTTTCTTTTACTACTTCTTTGTCTTCTGTGACTTCTTTGACTTTTTTGACCACTTCTATACCATCTTTGACTTCTTCCTTACCTTCTTTACCTTTTTCTTTACCTCCTTTGACTTCTTCTTTACCTTCTTTGACTTCTTCTTTAGCTTACTGATGTACTTCTTTACCTTCTTTGACTTCTTCTTTACCTTCTTACCTTCTTCTTTACCTTAAGTGATTTCTTCTTTACTTTCCTTGACTACTTCTTTACCTTCTTTGACTTCTTTATGTTGTTTGCCCTCTTCTATATCTGCTTTGACTTCTTCTTATCTTCTTTAACTTCTTCTTTACCTTCTTTGACTTCTTTATTACCTTCTTTGATTTCTTCTTTAACTTCTTTCGTTCTTCTTTACTTTCAGTGACTTCTTCTTTACTTTCTTGGAATTCTATTTTATCTTCTTTGAATTCTTCATATTTTTTGACCTCATCTATACCTTCTTTGACATCTTCTTTACCTCTGTACCTTCTTTTAGACCCTTTGACATCTTCTTTACCATCTATGACTACTGCTTTACCCTCTTTGACTTTTTCTTTACCTTTTTTAAATTATTCTTTACTTTCCTTGTCTTCTCTTTACCTCCTTTACTGCTTCTTTATGTTCTTTGGCTTCTTCTTTACCTTATTTTCCTCCTACTTTAACTCCTTTTACTTCTTCTTTACCTTCTTTCACTTCTTCTTTACCTTTTTGATCTTCCTCTTTACTTTCTTTGATATCTTCTTTACCTTCTTACCTTCTTCTTTGCCTTCAGTGACTTCTTATTACTTTCTTTGACTACTTCTTTTTACGTTCTTTGACTTCTTTACCTTTTTTGATGTCTTCTATACCTTCTTTGACTTCTTCTTTACCTGCTTTGACTTCTGCTTTACCCTCTTTGACTTTTTCTTTACCTTCTTTTAATTATTCTTTACTTTCCTTGACTTCTTCTTTAGCTTCTCTGACTTCTTTTCACTATTTACGTTCTTCTTTACCTTCGTTGACTTCTTCTTTACCTTCGTTGACTTCTTCTTTACCTTGTTCACCTAATTTGACATCTTTACCTTTTTTGACTTCTTCTGTACCTTCTTTACCTTCTTCTTTACCTTCTTTGACTTCTTCTTTACCTTCTTTACATTCTTCTTTACCTTCCTTGACTTCTTCTTTACTTTTTTTGACTTCTTCATTACCTTCTGTACCTTCTTTTGGATGCTTTGACATCTTCTTTACCTTCTTTCACTACTGCTTTACCCTCTTTGACTTTTTCTTTACCTTCTTTAATTATTCTTTACTTTCCTTGTCTTCTTCTTTACTTTCTTTGACTTCTTCTTTACATTCTTTGACTTTTTCTTTACCTTCTTTTAATTATTCTTTATTTCCTTTGACTTCTTCTTTACCTTCTTTGACTTTTTCTTTACCTTCTTTGACATCTTTACCTTCTTTACCTCCTTCTTTACCTCCTTTGACTTCTTCTTTACCTTCTTTGACTTCTTCTTTACCTTCTTGACCTTCTTCTTTACCTTCTTTGATTTCTTCTTTACCATCTTACCTTCTTCTTTACCTTCACTGACTTCTTATTACTTTCTTTGACTACTTCTTTACCTTCTTTACTTCTTTACCTTTTTTGATGTCTTCTATACCTCCTTTAACTTCTTCTTTACTTTCTTTACCTCCTTCTTTACCTCCTTTGTCTTCTTCTTTACATTCTTCGTTATCATCTTTCCCTTCTTCTTTACCTTCTTTGACTCCTTCTTTACCTTCTTACCTTCTTTACCTTAAGTGACTTCTTCTTTACTTTCTTTGACTACGTCTTTACCTTTTTTGACCTCTTCTATATCTTCTTTGACTTCTTCTTTTCTTCTTCACCTTCTTCCTTATGTCTTTGACTTCTTATTTACCCACTTTGAATTCTTCTTCACTTACTTGACCTTCTTCTTTACCTTCTTTGACTTCTTCTTTAACATCTTTACCTTCTTCTTTAACATCCTTTACTTCTGCTTTACTTTCTTTGACGTTTTCTTTAACTTCTTTTAATTCTTTACATTTTTGAACTTGTCTGTACCTTCTTTGCTTTTTTCTTTACTTTGTTTACCTTCTTTACCTTCTACTTTACCTTATTTGATTTCTTCATTACTTTCTTTGACTTCTTCTTTACCTTTTTAATTCTTCTTAACCTCCTTTGACTCCTTCTTTAACTTCATGGACTTCTTCATTTCCTTCTTTGCTTTTTTCTTTAAATTCTTGTATTATGCTTTGCCTTTTTTGATTTCTTTACCTTCTTTGAATTATTCCTTAAATTCTTTACTTTTTTCTTTACTTTCTTTGACTTCTTCTTTACCTTCTTAGACTTCTTTACATTCTTTGACTTCTTCTTTAATGTTCTTTGTCTTCTTCTTTACCTTCTTTACCTTCTTTGTCTTCTTTACCTTTTTTGACTTATTCTGTACCTTCTTTGACTTTTTCTTTACCAACTTAACCTTGTACTTTTCCTTCTTTACCTTCTTATTTACCTCATTTACCTTCTTCTTTACCTTCTTTACCTACTTCTTTACTTTCTTTGACTTCTTCTTTACCTTCTTTAACTTCTTCTTTATCTTCTTTGACTTCTTCTTTACCTTCTACTTTACCTTCTTTGCCTTCTTCTTTACTTTCTTTGACTTCTTTACCTCCTTGAACTTCTTTTTTACCTTCTTTGACTACTTCTTTACCTTCTCTACCTTCTTCTTTACCTTCTTAGGTTCTTCTTTACATTCTTTGACTTCTTCTATACCTTCTTTGATATCTTTACATATTTTGACTTCTTTTTTACCTTCTTTGACTCTTCTTACCTTCTTTACCTTTTTCTTTACCTCTTTTAACTTCCTTTTTACCTTCTTTCCCTTCTTCTTTACCTTCTTTGACTTCTTTTTACCTTCTTTATCTTTTTATTTATTTTTTTGACTTCTTCATTACCTTATTTACCTTCTTTACCTTCTGTCCATATTTCTTTACTTTCTTGACCACTTCTTTCCCTTCTTTACCTTCTTCTTTACCTACTTTGACTTCTTCTTTACCATCTTTGAATACTTCTTTTCCTTCTTTACCTTCTTTAACATCTTTTTTACGTTCTCTTCCTTCTTTTTTCCCTCCTTTGACTCTTTATTACCTTCAACTTTACCTTCTTTACCTTCTTCTTTTCCTTCTTTGACTTCTTCATCTTCTTTACCTCCTTTTTTAACTTGTTTGCCTTCTTATTTACCTTCCTACCTTCTTCTTTACCTTCAGTGACTTCTTCTTTACTTTCTTTGACTACTTCTATACCTTCTTTGACTTCTTCTGATCTTCTTTACCTTCTTCTTTACCTCCTTTGACTTCTTCTTTACCTTCTTTGAATCCTTTACTTTTTTTGACCTCATATTTACCTTCTTTGACTTCTTCTTTCCCTTCTTTTTTAAATCCTTTGACTTCTTGTTTACCTTCTTTGACTTTTCTTTACCTTCTTTACCTTTCTCATTACATTCTTTTACTACTTCTTTACCTTCTTTGCCTTCTTCTTTACTTTCTTTGTCTTTTTATTTACCTTCTTTACTTTCTTCACCTTCTTCTTTACCTCCTTTGACATCCGCTTTACCTTCTTTGACTTCTTCTTTACTTTTGATACCTTTTCATTTCCTGCTTTGACATCTTCTTTACCTCCTTAGACTTCTTTTTTACATTCTTTTCTTCTTCTTTACCTTCTTTGACTTCTTCTTTTCCTTCTTACCCTCTCCTTTACCTTCAGTGACTTCTTCTTTATTTTCTTTGACTACTTCCTTACCTTCTTTGACATCTTTACTGTTGTGACCTCTTCTATACCTTCTTTGACTTCTTCTTAGCTTCTTTACCTTCTTCTTTAACCCCTTTGACTTCTTCTTTAAATTTTTGACTTCTTCTTTACCTTCTTGACCTTCTTCATTACCTTCTTTAACTTCTCCTTTACCTTCTTACCTTCTTCTTTACCTTCAGTGACTTCTTCTTTACTTTCTTTGACTACTTCTTTACCTTCTGTGACTTCTTTACCTTGTTGACTACTTCTATACCTTCTTTGACTTCTTTTTTATCTTTACCTTCTTCTTTACGACTTTGACTTTTTCTTTACCTTCTTTGACTTCTACTTTAACTTCTTTACATTCTTCATTACCTTCTTTAATTTATTCTTTACCTCTTAATTCTTCTTTATCTCCTTTGACTCCTTCTTTACATTCTTTGACTTCTTCTTTACCTTCTTTGCTTTTATCTTTAACTTTTTTGTATTATACTTTACCTTCCTTGACTTCTTTACCTTTTTTGAATTATTCCTTACCCTCTTTACCTTTTTCTATACATTCTTTGACTTCTTCTTTACCTTCTTTACCTTTTTCTATACCTTCATTGATTTCTTCTTTACTTTCTTTGACTTCTACTTTACCTTCTTTGAATTCTTTACCTTTTTTGACCTCATCTATACCTTCTTTGGCTTCTTCTTTACCTTCTTTACCTTCTTCTTAACATACTTTGACTTCTTCGTTACCTTCTTTGACTTCTGCTTTACCCTTTTTGACTTTTTCTTTACCTTCCTTTAATTATCCTTTACTTTCCTTGACTTCTTTAACTTCTTTGACTTCTTCTTTACCTTCTTAGCTTCTTCTTTAACTGAAGTGACTTCTTCTTTACTATCTTTGACTACTTCTTTACCTTCTTTGACTTCTTCTTATCTTCTTTGCCTTCTTCTTTACGAAATTTGACTTATTCTTTACCTTCTTTGACTTCTTCTTCACCTTCTTACCTTCTTCTCTACATTCAGTGAATTCTTCTTTACTTTCTTTGACTCCTACTTTACCTTCTTTGAATTCTTTACCTTTTTTGACCTCATATATACCTATTGTGACTTCTATTTAGGTACTTTACCTTCTTCTTTACATCCTTTCACTTCTTCTTTACCTTCTTTACCTTCTTCGTTACATTCTTTGACTTTTTCTTTACCTCTTTGCTTCTTCTTTACCTTTTTGACTTCTTCTTTACCTTCTTTTCCTTTTTCTTTACCTCCTTTGACTACTTCGTTACCTTCTTTGAATTCTTCTTTACCTTCTTTGACTTCTTCTTTACCTTTTTTTAATTATTCTTTACTTTCCTTGACTTCTTCTTTACCTTCTTTGACTTCTGCATTACCTACTTTACCTTCTTCTTTACCTTCAGTGACTTCTTCTTTACTTTCTTTGACTACTTCTTTACCTTCTTTACATTCTTCTTTACCTTTTTTGACATCTTCTATAACTTCTTTGACTTCTTCTTATCTTCTTTACCTTCTTCTTAACCTCCTTTGACTTCTTCTTATCTTCTTTACCTTCGTCTTTACCTGCTGTGACTTCTTCTTTACCTTCTTTGACTTCTTCTTTACCTTTTTAATTCTTCTTTACCTCCTTTAACTTTTTTTTACCATCTTTGTCATCTTCTTTACATTCTTTGACTTCTTTTCCTTTTTTGACTTCTTCTGAACCTTCTTTTGTAGTGTCGAGCTGTGGGCCAGCTTCCCGCCGCCCAGCTCCTAGCCGCAGGCTAGCTTTACCCGAAATAACAACACACAAATTGTATTCTTTTAAACACTGCCTGGCCCATTATTTTCTGCCTCTTACTCATATCTTGATTAACCCATATCTAATAATCTGTGTAGCACCACAAAGTGGTGCCTTACCAGGAAGTTTCTAGCTTACATCCATCTTGGGCTGGAGCTTCGTTGCGTCTGGCTTCTCTCTCAGGAGAGGCACAGTGGTCTGTCTCACTTAGGAGAGGTGTGGCATCTTACTGATCCTTCTACCTCACTTCCTCTTCCTGTTCTGTCTACTCCACCCACCTAAGGGGCGGTCTATCAAATGGGCCAGGCAGTTTCTTTATTAGCCAATGAAATCAACTCAAACAGAAGACTCTCCCACATCATTTCCCCTTTTTCTGTTTAAACAATAAAAAGAAGGCTTTAACTTAAACATAGTAAAATTACATATAACAAAACAGTTATCAAGTAAGAATTACAGGTACAATATTTATATCTACTTTATCTTTTATCACAACAAAGGAAAACAACTATAACTATCTATCTATTCTTCAACTCCATCAGCGACTCCAGAAGGACACAATATTACCTAGGTGAACAAGAAGTAAGCTACTTCCAAAACTCTAGAAATGACAGAGACATCTCACTGCCTGGACAGTCACCCAAAGTTCTTTTGTACTGTTGGGGCATCCATCTTCAGCCTACAGGCCCATAGTTTCCAGCAGACATTTCCATGATCAGGAAATTTCAAAGGTAGTTCAGTCACTATCTGCTGTGTCCTTCAGAATGTCTCGCAGACTCTTTCTTGAATTAGGAACCCCAAAGAATCATCTCACATTTAGGCAAGTTCAACAGTCCTCTCTCGTTGGGTTCTTTGTGTCCAGTTTCTGCCAACAGTCCAGGCAAGAGCAGTTTCTTGCCCAAGTGGCTATCAAACTCCATAAGGATCCTCTTCGATGCCCATCTTCCTCTTGAAGTAGATTGGTGCTGCCAGGAGCTGATGTGTCTCATTGTCATGAAAAGTCCTAAGTTATTAAGACATTTAAGTGGAATATTCTGTAGTCTTTGAAAGATATGAAGAATGTCTATCTAACTGAAATATATCTCTATATATCTAGAAAATCTAACTAACATGACTATAAGCTTTACTATTATTGATGATTATCCATTAACAACCTATATTTCTTAATTATACATTACATTTTTAAAATGAACTACACAATCACAATACCTTAATCAGTATCAAAAATACATATACATATAACAAAATTGACCTTAAATGTTTATCAATAAAGGAAAATCTATACCAATGCAAATTATTCATATCTATATCATATCCCCCCTTTAAATGTAAAAGAACACTTATAAACAATATTTGAGAACATGGGCGCAGTTATTTCTCTCCAAACTGCTTCCTGCTGAATGGGGACGCTGTTAATCAGATCTTTCATGGTGTAACCTGTGTGCCAGGTTCATCTCAGTCATCAGTTGGGTGAAGTAATTTTCTGAAGATGTTCACAGCAACCTTTCAGGAGGGCGTGGTCTATCATACCATATTGGGATAGAAGCAATCCACACGGTCTCATTTTCTGTAAAAACAAAAGAAACTCCTTTCCAAAGCATCATATCCTTAGATCTAAATTCTGAAGTCAAGGTATTTTCAAAATATCTATCTTGGATTAGTTCAGCAGCATTTGTAAACAAATATCTTTTAGCAGCTATTGCTTCTTCCTCAGCATTCAAACAATTCAAAGAGAGTATAATAGTATACAGTATCAAGATTCTCCATATATTTTCCATCTTTGTACGGCTTTATTTTAACCTCTATTTCGTTTATTTTTACTTTTATTTTTTGATAAGTTCTTTGTATATCTTTGTCCTGGAATAACTCTGCAGACCAGGCTGTCCTTGAACTCTCAGAGATCCGTCAGCCTCTGCCTTCCAAGTTCTGGGATTAAAGGCGTATGCTACCACACCTTGAAGTCACAGAGATCTGTCTGTCTCTGCCTTCCAAGCATTGGGATTAAAGGTGTGTGTTGCCACACCTTGAAGTCACAGAGGTCAATCTACCTCTGCCTCCCAAGTGTTGGGATTAAAGGTGTGTACCACCACAACAAACTACTTCCTTTTTTGTTCTTTTTCTTTTTCTTTTTTTTTTTACTTTTAAGAATTTTAACCTTTGGCCTGCATATATTTTTAACACAGTGTAAACCACTTAGACATTTGATGGTGTAAATCACAAACAATCCCACACCAGTTTGGAATTATGATTAATAGAATGGTTATTTATTTAAAGGGGAAAAAACTTACAGATCACCGTCCCAGACAACAGCCCTCTGCGCAATCAGGAAGGGAGCCTAGTCGTCCGAAGCGGAGCCGGAAGCCAGAGAGCGAGCGGAGGGAAGTGGCCGCATTTTTAAAAAGAGAGACCACGCCCCAATGGGCTGGTATCTCAGCGGCTATTGGCTGAAGGAGCAGAAGGAGCTCCCGCAACAGACATTTTCTTCGACTTTGAATTTTTCTTTTACTGTATATCTCTCTTTCTGACTACATGAGTCTTTACTTTACCAAACATTATCAGTAGGACTAAAGCCGTGACTTTGGCGGCTAGATCCAGCCCATTCCCTAGCTTTCCAGCCTCATGGCAGAGGTACCCGCAGGAGCCATGTTTATCGCCACAACTCTATGGCATTTCAAGGTCCCTGCCAGCAAGCAAGCTGCAACAGTGTCAAACAACAGTCAGGACCGCCTGCTTGAAAGAGTCAGAGTTTGTCCTGGCAGTACAGACCAGAACGCCAGCATTTTAAAACAGCACAACTTTTTTCCTGCTACGGCTGAAAACAAACAAGCATGCAGTCAGCTTTTATCAACGCCATTTAAGTGTTTTGTAGCAGGACCTCTTAAAAGAGCTGCAGGGTTTTGCAGCTAAAGCTGAGTCAGGAAGCCTCTCTTAGATGAGAGCGCTTGCTCAGATCCGAGAAATTGCTGCTATCAAGAAAACATGCTTTACTCTATTCTTTCTCAAGCTTTCTCAAACTTTCTGTGGATTCAGTTATCCACGTGGGCGCCATTCTGTAGTGTGGAGCTGTGGGCCAGCTTCCCGCCGCCCAGCTCCTAGCCGCAGGCTAGCTTTACCCGAAATAACAACACACAAATTGTATTCTTTTAAACACTGCCTGGCCCATGATTTTCTGCCTCTTACTCATATCTTGATTAACCCATATCTAATAATCTGTGTAGCACCACAAAGTGGTGCCTTACCGGGAAGTTTCTAGCTTACATCCATCTTGGGCTGGAGCTTCGTTGCGTCTGGCTTCTCTCTCAGGAGAGGCACAGTGGTCTGTCTCACTTAGGAGAGGTGTGGCATCTTACTGATCATTCTACCTCACTTCCTCTTCCTGTTCTGTCTGGCCAGGCAGTTTCTTTATTAGCCAATGAAATCAACTCAAACATTCTTTGACTTCTTCTTTACATTTTTCTGTACCTCATTTGACTTCTTCTTTACTTTCTTTAACTTTTCCTTTACCTTCTTTTACTTCTTTACACTTTTTCATCCTCTGTACCTTCTTTGCCTTCTTCTTTAACTTCTTTACCTTCTTTACATACATCTTTACTTTCTTGACTTCTTCTTTCCCTTCTTTTCCTTCTTCTTTACCTACTTTTCCTTCTTCTTTACCATCGTTAAATACTTCTTTTCCTTCTTTAACTTCTTCTTTACCTTTTTTACCTTCTTTTATATGTTCTCTTCCTTCTTCTTTCCCACCTTTGACTTCTTTATTACCTTCTACTTTACCTTCTTCCCCTTCTTCTTTTCCTTCTATGACTTCTTCTTTACCTTCTTGAACTCCTTCTTTACCTACTTTGACTTCTTCTTTATCTTATCTTCTTCTTTACCCTCAGTGACATCTTCTTTACTTTCTTTGACTACTTCTTTACCTTCTTTGACTTCTTTACCTTTTGAACAATTCTATACATTCTTTGACTTCTTCTTTACCTTCTTTACCTTCTTCTTTACCTCCTTTGATTTCTTCTTTACCTTCTTTACCTTCTTTGACTTCTTCTTTAATGTTCTTTGACTTTTTCTGTACCTTCTTTACATTCTTTGCCTTCTTTACCTTTTTTCACATCTTCTGTACCTTCTTTGCCTTCTTTTTACCTTCTTTGCCATCTTCTTTACCTACTTTGACTTCTTCTTTACGTACTTAACCTTCTACATTACCTTCTTCACCCTTTTATTTACCTCATTTACTTTCTTCTTTACCTTCTTTACCTACTTCTTTACTTTCTTTGACTTCTTCTTTACCTTCTTTAACTTCTTCTTTACCTTCTTTGCCTTCTTCTTTACCTTCTTTGACTTCTTCTTTACCTCCTTGAACTTCTTTTTACCTTCTTTGACTACTTCTTTACCTTCTCTACTTTCTTCTTTACCTTCAGTGACTTCTTCTTTAATTTTTTAGTCTTTTTCTATACCTTCTCGGACTTCTCCTTTACCTTCTTACCTTTTTCTTTACCTTCAGTGACTTCTTTACATTCTTTGACTTCTACTATAACTTCTTTGATATATTTACATATTTTGACTTCTTCTTTACCTTCTTTGACTTCTTCTTTACCTTCTTACCTTCTTCTTTAACTTCAGTGACTTCTTCTTTACTTTCTTTAACTACTTCTTTACCTTCTTTGACTTCTTTTTATCTTCTTTACCTTCTTCTTTTCCTCTTTGACTTCTTCTTTACCTTCTTTAACTTTTTCGTTAATTCTTTGACTTCTTCTTTATCTTCTTTGCCTTCTTTTTTACCTTCTTTGGCATCTTCTTTACATTCTACTTTACCTTCTTGGCCTTCTTCTTTATCTCCTTTGACTTCTTCTTTACCTTCTTTCCTTCTTCTTTACCTTCTTTGACTTCTTCTTTAACTCCTTGAACTTCTTGTTTACCTTCTTTGACTACTTCTTTACCTTCTTTACCTTCTTCTTTACGTACAGTGACTTCTTCTTTACTTTCTTTGACTTCTTCTTTACCTTCTTTGATATCTTTACATACTTTGACTTCTTCCTTTACCTTCTTTGACTCTTCTTTACCTTCTTTAACATATTTCTTTACCTCTTTTAACTTCTTCTTTACCTTCTTTGACTTCTTCTTTACCTTCTTTGACTTTTTCTTTACCTTCTTTTAATTATTCTTTACTTTCCTTGACATCTTCTTTACCTTCTTGACTTCTTCTTTACCTTCTTTACCTACTTCTTTACCACCTTTGACTTGTTCTTTACCTTCTATGACTTCTTCTTTACCTTCTTTGACTTCTTCTTTACCTTCTTTATCTTTTCTTTATCTTTTTTGACTTCTTCATTACCTTATTTACCTTCTTCTTTACCTTATGTACATACTTCTTTACTTTCTTGACTTCTTCTCTCCCATCTTTACCTTCTTCTTTACCTACTTTGACTTCTTATTTACCATCTTTGAATACTTCTTTTCATTCTTTACCTTCTTCTTTACATTCTTTAACATCTTTTTTACGTTCTTTTCCTTCTTCTTTCCCTCCTTTGACTTCTTTATTACCTTCTACTTTATCTTCTTCTCCTTCTTCTTTTCCTTCTTTGACTTCTTCTTTACCTTCTTGACCTCCTTATTTAACTTCTTTGACTTCTTCTTTACCTTCCTACCTTCTTCTTTACATTCAGTGACTTATTGTTTACTTTCTTTGATTACTTCTTTACCTTCTTTGATTTCTTTACCTTTTGACCACTTCTATACCTTCTTTGACTTCTTCTGATCTTCTTTACCTTCTTCTTCACCTCCTTTGACTTCTTCTGTACCTTCTTTGAATCGTTTACATTTTTTGACCTCATCTATACCTTCTTTGACTTCTTCTTTACCTTCTTTTTTACATCCTTTGTCTTCTTGTTTACCTTTTTTGACTTTTCTTTACCTTCTTTACCTTCCTCATTACAATCGTTGACTTCTTCTTTACCTTCTTTGCCTTCTTCTTTACCTTCTTTGACTTTTTATTTACCTTCTTTACTTTCTTTACCTTCTTCTTAACCTCCTTTCACATCCTCTTTACCTTCTTTGACTTCTTTTTTACCTTTGTTACCTTGTTCATTTCCTTCTTTGTCTTCTTCTTTACCTTGTAAATTCTTCTTAACCTCCTTTGACTCCTTCTTTAACTCTTTGACTTCTTCTTTACCTTCTTTGCCTTTTTCTTTAACTTCTTTGTATTATACTTTACCTTTTTTGACTTCTTTACCTTCTTTGAATTATTCCTTAATTTATTTTCCTTTTCCTTTAATTTCTTTGACTTCTTCTTTACCTTCTTTGACTTCTTTACCTTCTTTGACTTTTTCTTTAATGTTCTTTGACTAATTCTTTACATTCTTTACCTTCTTTTTCTTCTTTACCTTTTTTGACTCCTTCTGTACCTTCTTTAAATTCTTTTTTACCTTCGTTACCTTCTTCTTTACCTTCATTGACTTCTTCTTTACTTTCTTTGACTACTTCTTTAACTTCTTTGACTTCTTTACCTTGTTGACCTCTTCTATACCTTTTTGGACTTCGTTTTGTCTTCATTACCTTCTTCTTTAACTCCTTTGACTTCTTCTTTACCTTCTTTGACTTCTACTTTACCTTTTTTGACTTCTTATTTACCTTCTTTACCTTCGTCATTACCTCTTTGAATTCTTATTTACATTTTAATTCTTCTTTCCCTCCTTTGGCTCCTTCTTAACCTTCTTTGACTTCTTCTTTACCATCTTTACTTTCTTCTTTACCTCCATTGATTTCTTCTTTACTTTCCTTGATTTCTACTTTACCTTCTTTGAATTCTTTACTTTTTTGAACACATCTATACCTTCATTTACTTCTTCTTTACCTTCTTTGACTTCTACTTGACCCCTTTGACTTTTTCATTACCTTCTTTCAATAATTCTTTACTTTCCTTAACTTCTTCTTTACCTTCTTTTGACTTCTTCTTTAACTTCTTAGCTTCTTCTTTAACTAAAGTGACTTCTTCTTTACTTTCTTTGACTACTTTTTTACCTTCTTTGACTTCTTTACATTTTTTGACTTCTTCTTTACCTTCTTTGACTTCTTCTTATCTTCTTTATCTTCTTCTTTACCTTCTTTGACTTCTTCTTTACCTTCTTACCTTCTTCTTTACTTTCAGTGACTTCTTCTTTACGTTCTTTGACTTCTACTTTACCTTCTAAAATTCTTTACATTTTTTGACCTCATCTATACCTTCTTTGACTTCTTCTTTACCTTCTTTACCTCCTTTTTTATTTCCTTTTACTTCTTCTTTACCTTCTTTGACTTCTTCTTTACCTTCTTTACCTTCCTCATTGCATTCTTTGACTTCTTCTTTACCTACTTTGCCTTCGACTTTACCTTCTTTGACTTCTTCTTTATCTTCTTTGTGTTTTTCTTTAAGTTTTTTGTTTTATACTTTACTGTCTTTGACTTCTTTACCTTCTTTGAATGATTCCTTACCTTCTTTAACTTTTCTTTACCTTCTTTGATTTCTTCTTTACTTTCTTTACCTTCTTCTTTAACTTCATTGATTCCTTCTTTACTTTCTTTGACTTCTACTTTACCTTCTTTGAATTCTTTACCTTTTTTGACGTCATCTATAACTTCTTTGACTTCTTCTTTACCTTCTTACATTCTTCTTTACATTCATTGACTTCTTCTTTACATTCTTTGATTACTTCTTTACCTTCTTAGACTTCTTT